>NC_043743.1:3581537-3744266 GCF_004337985.1 Pyricularia pennisetigena
AAAAAAGGAGAGACGATGTGGTTTCATGGTCTCGCATCGTTGTTAGTACTGTTTGTGATCCACGACGCAATGGAGCGGGACGAGGGCTGCCTGCAAGCTTGCTACGATACTCAACGGAACTTGCCATCAAGCTAGACCCAAAGCTGTGATGACAAAAACGGTAACCCAGAATCACAAATACTTTTAAGATCGACGCATACTTAACGTCTTCCCAGTCCCGCCCCGTCGTGACACCCGGCTCGGTGAGCACCCGGTTAATAACAAGACGCACGTGGGATGACCCCTGTGCTGAGACAGCACAAGTTACAGATCTTGCAGCTTGACTGCACACGCGCCCTACCGCACAGTAGTAATTCGTCCCTCCACTTTCAACCCCACCACTTTGGAGACGTTCCCTCCATGTAGAGTCCAAGGTTTTATGACTGCTATGGAGTGGAGTGAGGTTGGACAGTTTTAGAGATATGTTCTTCCAGATTTTGGTTATCCACCGGGAAATTGCGTGAACTTTAAGAACATCAATGGTTCGCATAAGGGATGTATGAAAAGGAAGAGATACGAGTGGTTCAACAGAAGGTTGTTTGGTTTCGGAATGGAACAAAAAAAAACGGATCAAAAAGGACGGCGTCAAGATGTTAGTATCGACCACAACATTCATCTGTTGGCTTCCTAGGCTGTTAAGTAGCGAAAGTGCAGACTCTTTACCCAAAAAGAAGCATCAAAAATCGGAGAAATATCCAAGCAAAAAAAAAAAAAAATACACCCATGATAGGCTTACAATAAATTTCTACGCGCATTATCGCGACAAGCGAGGATAGACAAGGCTCACGGAACAATACATCAGATGACATGCAAGACAACCACCTAGCCCCCGGATATGGTATCCCGTAAACGGCAATGGGGCCGGGACAGCCACCGGCGAATGCCGACAACCCCGCTGGGATAGTACCGGGGGGTTGTTGACAACAGCGGGGCAGTAAGAGAAAGAACGAGACCTCATTGGGACTGCGACGGAAGGCGACATACTATTCGAACAAGAATACCCCGATCTTTGCAAAGCACGTCATGGTGATGAATTCACAATATCTGGCCAGAACATGGTCCAATACTATACCAGGCCTCAGAAAGCGGCCGTCATGCCTCTCGGTAATCTCCATACCTCGATACGGACCTGATTATCCCGACTGTTTTGTTCCTGCGTCGATCTTTGTGGCGACATCTAGTGTTTCGATCCGTCTCTTGATTCTCCTGTCCCCAAGGAGATCGAAACATGTCGAAAACGAATGCCATCCAAGAAAGTAAACAAGCAAATAGGAATTAGGCTAAGGTCAGAGGCGTGTGTCGCCAATACTGGGAGATGGAACAAGAACGAAAAAAAAACAAAGCTACAGCAGCAGGAGCAACTTGCCACAAGGCGGTTTCCTCATCGGTTTTGAAAGATGGGGCTCATGCCGTCAAGTTTGGGATACGCCAGGAAACAAAACAAGACAAGACAGATTGCCTGAAGTGTCAGCTGTCGGACAACAATCTGCCAGTTTAATTGGACGCTTAAGACTCAAGACCCCTCTCGCCGTCCTATTAGGGCCTGCGGACTAGTTAGTCGATAGCTGTGAGGGGGGTAAGAAAAAAAAAACAAGACCATGCTCCTCCTGTCTCTTGTTCCTGGGAACGCCTAGTTTGGCGCCCCGAGGCTGGTAACACCCTGTCGGGATGGAAAGACCCTTTGATGCGCGCGCCATCGAACTGGGGAGGGAGGAAAAAAGGGGGTGAAGAGGGGAAAGGCGGCATCATCCCGCTGCAGAACACGATAAACGAGAGACAAAGAAAAGAAAAGAAAACCCATGCGTCAAGGCGAGCCAAGGTGCGTAGATCAAAGACAACGCCACCTCATAATCAATCTCGCGGGAAATGATAAACTAGCGTTGGGGAAAAAAAGTGCCTGCCTTAGTTACCAAGTGGGCTTAGCAAGACCGAGCCGCCGCGCCGATCTTAAACATGAGACAAGCCAACCATGGCCCGGCAATGCGCCTCATCAAAGAGTTGCCAGGCCTTTTCTTCAAAACCTGTGGCTGGCTGCTCCGGCCTCTGCTTCTTGGCTGTAGTGCAATGACATGATGCCTCTTTCTATGTTTCCTTGGCCAACAGCCAACTTGGAAACCCCAAACCAACCTGTTAAAAGTTGGTACGGGATGTTGGACGAATCAGGGATTCTAGCAAGGTAAAGGAGCTATCACCTATGATGTAACGCATGTCGTCTGGGTGCGGCTGGTGAAGAAACGTGTTTGCACGTCAATTGGAAACGTAAAGCAAGTGGCGGAGGTGCTTACAAAAAAAAAAGAAAAAAAAAAAAAAAAAAAAAGCTTTAGGTGCGTTATTTGCTTACACGCGTGATTTTCTCCGTATCCTTCTCTACCTTTTTCTTCCTTGCTCTACAAAGAAGTATTGTAGCAACGGAAAGCCCTGTAGTTGGAAAATCAAACAAACCGCAGATGTACCGAATGCCAAGTTTTGCTGGCACCCAACGCGGGACATCGAAGACATGAAAAAAAAAACAAAGAGTGGAACCCCGGAAGACTCCCCCATTTGACTAACCTACAAAGGCCTGATCGACCTTTTCTTTGTGAATAGGACAGGACCGGCTTGCCGGCTAGAGACAAAACCATATTCATTCTTTTTCACTCCTGGGAGCCCAACGGGCGCCGTTGTCCCAAACAATCAGGATGATGGGTCGGGGACTTTGCCAAGCCCACCTAAATCGTACCGGTCATTCCCATCGTTGCGGTAGAGACGGCGTTGGGCGCTAGCCCGTGACGCCGGTTGAGAAACAAGTCTTGTTTTCCTGCTTTCTCCGGGAGATAGATAGAGAGACGGATTTATGATCGACTTGTACGAAAAGATGACAGCTTTTTGTTGATAGCACACACGCCCCCCCTTCGGCTCAGGTTAAGACTAAGAAAAATGAAAACCAACCAAAACAAAATCCATATACGAGAAAATCAAAACATTCCATCGGGGTGCCACCCACACATGGTGAGGTCAACGAAGCCCCCTGAGGCAAAGCGCCACGAACATCGATTAATACCGTCGTATAACAGCTAGGCAATGCATGGAAGTTTTCCATTACGCGTGGCCAGAAGCAAACACGTTTGCTGTGTCTTACCATTCATTCTGTCTTCACCCTTCGGGCCCGGGGTGTGGTTCCGGAACTCGAACCTATGGCGGAGCCGGAGAGGGGTTGGTCAAGAGAGAGAATGTATGGTGCACTACTCGCAGTAGAGGACTGTGGACAAGGATCAGCTTCCTTCCGACTTCCCCGCCCCGCCGGCGCACTAACCGGACAAAGGAGCTAAAACCAAATAGTATACCAGCTCCTTACTACTCCCAGCATGGCTTTTTAAAGGAATACGGTGCATGTATGAATCAGTTCAGGGTCTGGCCATGTTAAAAAGGTAAAATATGTGGGGGATAAGTGTGTGAGATTTGAAACCCTGAGACCCCTAAAAAGATTTTTTTTCTTGAGAAAAAAAAAAAAAAAAAAAAAAAAAAAAAACCTTCTCTGCTGCGCTTGTTTCGTCTCGCGGGTGGCAGAATAACGTACGAAGATGCCAACAATCAAGTTGGTTCTTTTAATATGTTGTAAACACTTGGCACCAGTAAGAAAGACAATACGCCAGCAAGACACAAGAAAAAGAGACAAAAGGAGGCGTTGGGGAATACGCATGGCTACGGAGTACGATCTGTTAATCGACCCTTTCCGTCAGCCTCTACCGCCACGCACGCTTCCAGTAAATAGTGGCTTGTCTGCCACACGTGAACGCCTCGAAGCAGAAGAGCCAAACATAGCTTGAGAAAGAAGGTCTTGGACGTTGGGAAAGTAAAGACACGTGCGTACGGCACGAAAATTTAGAAACAAAATAAAAATGCATATAAATAAAACAAAATTGATGAGAGAGGGGGAGAAAAAAAAATAAAATTGCACACACGCTGTTGCGCAAGTTTGCCCATCCCAAGGCAAGGTCGCGCGTCATATAAAGGTGCGTCTATTTCGGCCTGCTTCACGTTAATGCAGCAATGGTCTGGACTTAATCTACTCGGGATCCGTGGGGTTTGCATGTCCATGTGAAGCGGTGGAGAAAAACTGTACAAAGTAAAAAGCCGGCAGATGGGGAGACCTGAGCGAGCTGGGGAGCCCAGAAAATCAAAACGAACGATTTAGACTCTCTCTCTCCCCCCCTACTTGGGGTGCCCGCGCGCATAGTTTGACGCGTGCCGCGGAAGGGGGCTTTTTGTTCGTCCCAAGACCAGTCGTGGAGCTTGTTCATGCGACGCTTAAACAGAGCGGCAAGCAGCCGGCGGGCAGATTTTCCTCTGCGGATTATTCATAGCCCATTGTTGACTCGTACGCAAGTTTCAAGCTGTACAGTAGATACATTGGCGCTGTAAAGTCCCCAGGTCCCGGTCCCAAAAATAAAACAAGGTTATTGAGAATGGAGCGTGAGCCATATCCTACATAGATAACATACTATTGTTGCGGTACAACTAGACACAACCCAAGATTTCACCTGTCGCGAATAGGAAGGACAAGCTGCATTGGAACAAAACCTTGGCAATTCGGAGCATTTTGTCCTTTTTTTTTTTTTTCTTTCTTTTCTGTCTATGTTTTGGTCCCTATGTCTTTTCTTCTCTTTCTCCCACCGCTAATTTTCTTGGCAATGATTGCTTTCTGTCGCGTCACCCCGTCCAGGGAGGAACCCTCGCCTGCCTCGGGTGTGGATTTGTTAGCGGCATACGGGAGACCAAAATGTGCCAAACTTTTTGTACCCGCATGCATGGCTGCTGTTTTTTGTGGGCATTGATACGTGATTGTGGAATCGCGGATGCACTTGGCCAGCACATCCCCGTCTCTCTCTCGTTCGACTCCCTTCCTGTGAGTCCTGTCTCGAAGCGAGGGGGGGAAAATCACACCCTACGATAATGCGATCGGTAACAAGCGGCCTGGCTTTCTGTCGGGGGTTTGTGACGACCCTGCCAAACGACTTCCTCGGGGAGATCTTCGAAATTACGAGCACCCGGCACAAACAGGGCATAAACATGGGTAGACAAGACGAGACAGCATTGGTTCGGATCTGAATCCTCGCGTTTGGCGTATTATCACAGTACTTTACCAAGCAAAGAGAGCTAACTTCGATAGAGACATATTATCACAGCCTGGTATTTGTCTCGTTGCATTCACGGGATGAAAAGTAACCAATAAACGACGAGAAAGAAAACTCGCAGCCTCGTCGTCTCGTCACGTCCAAGGAAGAAAGAGAAAAGAACAATATGCCCGCATTGAGAAAGTGGGATCATGATCGCCGAACGCAAGTCGGGCTCCTTTGTAATCGTCACTCCCCCACCACTTTGAGCCTGTGATGATGGAAATTGATTAATTGGTGGGTAGGAATGCGACGTCACCAAAGTGGGAAAAGATTGTCATTCCCAATATCTGGGGCTGCTTTCTGGCTTCGTATATTCAACTTCGGACGATTGTGCGTGCATCGGAGAAATAAAAAGAGACAAAGGAAAATTAAAAAGGGATGATTGACACTCGCCAAAAGAAGGGGCTTGTGGGCAGGAAGAAAAAAGAGAGAGAAAAAAAAAGGAGCTGGCGGGATGAACTTATTCCATCTTTTCTTGACCTTCGTCATCCCACCATGTGAAACTCGGGAGCACCGTTGACAAACAAACCGTTCCCCACGGCCTTGAAGATCGTCAACATGGTACGGTAGTGATCTTGCTGTCAAAAGGCTTTGAATTGGGCAGTAAAACATGTCGCTCCTAATCTCTCATCACGTTGCCGTATAGCCCGTTAGAGCTCTCCCCATCTTTTTTTGATGCGGTCGAGGTCTCCACTTTCAACCCCGCCACGTATTGCTGGCAGCAGAGAAAAAAAAGAGCTTATCTGTTCTAGTTGCCTTGTACCTCGCTAGCGGTAGATGGAAAGATGGACAGCTGACGTACGTGATTAGTGACTGTGATAATGCTTACATGGATGACATGGATCGACATGAATTCTGCAAGGCCCAGTACCTCAGGTGACCAAAGTCAGGCAGCATGGGGATCAGCGTGGGACAAACAGGGCTTTCGTCTTTCGTTTTCTAGCCTTTTGATCGCATCGCAGTGGAAAGGGGACCGTCAAATGTCTGAGCGAGCGGCTTCCTCTTCCTTCGCTTGCTCGCCCTGAACTTTAACCTCGAATAAGGTAAAGTGTATTTTCAGCTCGCTTCAACTAAAAAAAAAAAAAAGAGACAAGTGATGGACGTGAACGGACGTCGACTAGGACGGAACAGTAGTAGCCTCTCCGCATCGTATATCAAAATATTGACCAAAGAGTGGTCACATTGATGATCAGGACTGGCAAGGTAATAGTGGCCTGAGTTATACCCACTCAGTTTAACGTGCACAAACCGGGACCTGCATGAGCATTGCATTGATTGTGTTGCATCGCAGGGCTGTTACGGTTGCTCCACAGAAAAAGAGAGGGAAAAAAAAAATACCCCATGTTGATGGGCGCCCAACAGGACGAAGTCGTCCTGGGAAGCCCAAGCGCTGCATTGTGGAGAATTGTGCGGCAGGGCGGATGAAAAGGGAAAAGCCGTTATTTGTTAATAGTGTATAATATACTGTGTCGGCAGCGTGAAGTACAAGATCCTATACAGTAGTATTCAGTCCCTTGTGGTGGAGAACCACTGTACTATGCATGGTACATGAAAGACGCAAAAAAGGGACCCTGGCCAGATTTTATCGGAGCCACTTACCCCCACCTTTTGCGACGGACGTCAGCTCACAAACCTTGACATGTGCCATTTGCGAGTCGCAACGCTGTCGATAGTAAGGAGCTTAAGGCTTTTTGTATTGAATGCACTGACGATCTAGAGATTCTGTCCATTCGGAAAGTTTGGATTTGACTGTTTACCCCGTCTGTGCTACCGTGGCGCACGGAAAGCATTTTTGCAAGTTTTTTTTTGTTTATTCTTGACGTTTACTATCAAGCATAGTACCTACGCGAAGGAACTGAGAAAAGTGTCAACCGCCCGAATGGAGAAATAAGAAAAACCCGGTCCAGTCGGGCCCCAAAGCGAGCTTTTTGATTAAAATCAGATGAACGGCCCAGACTCGCTGATTATTAACACCAAACTCTTTGACTAGTCCAGCATGCAAATGCGCCGTCATTTAACATCCAAAGACGATTGGATCAATTACATCCAAGAGTGAAGTGCAAACTTGACAAGAAGGAAGAAAGGCAAAAAAAGTCGTTTCCGCCCAGCCTACCAACTTTATTCAACGGCTGGTTCATGCCGGCTGTCCGGTGATGGATACGTGGTTATACGGTTCGACAAGGGAAGGATAATTGAACAGAGAAAAAAAAAACTGGAGAAATTAAAAATTAAAAGGCCGTCGCACAAGCGCAACCCCAGATTGGGCGATCCTCTCCAGCAAGCTGCCGACCTCCCCTTCCTCGGCCGTTGCATAGTTGAGTTGCACTCTACAGAATTTATCCTATCGGAGCGGGTCGGATGTGATCTCATGCAAACCTTGTGTATTGTGTGATTCCCTTATTTTTTTTTGCTGACCACCACCACCACCACCATTTGGGCCACCTTGTGGAAGCGGTACGTCGCCCAATCGCAAGGCAACCCTCCCATATGACATACTCAAGTAGGAAGGGGTCACCCAGACTCTCGTTCAGCATTGGCAGATGTTGATTGATCAAGATGGAAAGCTGAACTCTATTACCACGTTACAAACAAAAATACGATAAGCTGATGCAGACCAGCAACCGCTGTGAGACTGCAGCATGCAGCCGATTATCAATCCATCAATCATCATGTCTTGGTTAACGGCTTCGCGCCGCTCATCTCGCTAAGAAAAGCCGGCAATCGATCGGCGACGTGGTCTGGCGGCTACTCTCTGTTCCACAGGCTTACTCGAAAAAAGATCGAAAATGTGTAGAAATAAAAATGACAAAAAAAAAAAAAATAAGAAAAATAAAATCATTGGGTTCTGTTATGCAGACCGGGACGGGAAACAGACAGGTTTATCACTGTGCACAACCTCGAGTACGAAGGACTGTATTGCTTCGTAAATTCTTACTGATCTTTGCAACTGCCGATGTTGGGCATTAATACAGTCAGTCTATTACTTTCGTATCCTGTCTCCAAAAAGTCAATGTTACCCCGGCACGGTGCAACTGCCAACCCAAAGCCAAGCTTTTGTTCAGGCAATTCCAAGTGGCCAATCCTTTTTTTTCTTTCTGGTCTCTCTTGTTGTTTTTAAGTTTTTATAATCTTCTTTCTTATTATTAGTGTTCGCTTTTCAAGGATCCCAAAACCTGTCGTCCCTAGTCCAGTTGGCTTCGCCATCGGTATTTTTTTTTTATTCTTCGGCAGTGTCAATCAAAGGCCATGTGGTCAAGAGTAAGGGTTTCTTATGTGTCTCTCCCGCCGTCCATCTGTCTGAACGATCGCTTTCAAACCGCCCCAAGAAGCTCTCAAACGTCCATGTCAGGGTTTCCTCCCATCGAAAACAACAAATTCCCCTCGTTGCGCCAACATGGTATCGCGAAACCACGCCGGAAATAACCGGTCTGATGTTTTGTTTTATTTTTGGGGGGGTTAAGCCTCGGCGGAAATGGATTGAGCGAACCCCAAAAAAAAAAAAAAAATTCTCGTCTGTTGGTGCAGGGGGGGCCATTTTGGATTCTCTCTTCTGTTGCATTGTTCTTCAAGGCTTCCCAGTTCCAAGCCCAAAGAGCGATTAGCTTTCAAAGATGGGGCTAGAAGCAGGTCATTAACCTTGCTCTACAGTAGTAATCTCGTTTCCAGAGGATTGGTACGGTCAGCACCAACAAACGGGCCTTTTATTTCCCTCAATGTGATCGTACCATCAGACAGGTGAATGTCGGGCATTGATCTCATTTATTTATCTATTGTTGTATTTATTTTAATACGATAGAGACCCTCATCATTCTCAAATATAGTTGTTTGTTTAGAGTGAGGGAGAAACCCCCCCCCAAAAAAAAAAAAAAAAACCTACACACATTGAACTCCCGTTATGCAAACTATACCAACCATGCATTTAGATATTACGGGGCCGAGACAAACATGTCTTTCCCGCGTGCAAGGGCCGCCTGACGGGCTCTACTTTGCCCATCGCCCTTCTCCACATTGTGCCAGCGGCCGGGATGCTATTCTTACCTTATCGTCGTCTCCCTTTTGTAGTTTTTGTTCCTTCGCCCTTTCACAAACCCAGACCCCACACTTTTCTTCTCGCCTGCACGAGGAACATCAGGCGGAGACGTACATTAGCGGGACAAGAGGCGAGAGGGAGAGAGGAGAGGGAGGCTCGTGCGTCTGCGAGCTGTTTGTACATGCATACTTCCTACATGTTATACAGTCCGAGCATGGCCGATGCAACAATATGTGCACAGTAAGGGATGATGCAGATGGTCAAAAAGGTGCTGGTTGGATATGGCGGGGTTATCACACTCTATGAGATGCATTCTTTCTAACGCAGTGAGGGCTTCTTCACCTCGTGTATGTGCTTTTTTTTTTTCTCTCTTCAACGCAACCGAGGGATAACCAAAGAACCAGAGCTGTGCGAAAGACAAAAAAAAACCAGAATGCCGCAAGCTCTCACAGTGGAAGCGAAGAGAGAAGGAAAAAGAAAAAGAAACATGGGAGCCATGACTCTCCCCAGTCCATGGCAAGGGCTCGGAAAGAAGCCCCGGGGCCCCCCCTTGTCCCTATCTGCGGTTGGGAGGTGCGGATGCCCCTGCATCTCCACTTTCTGCAATTGTCAAACCGAAGGAACAAAAAAGACAGAGGTGATGGATGGTCGCGCCAGAGGGATGACGGATGATGGATGGTGGGTGACCACCAACACGCTCAAGCTACGCGACTATTCCCGAAAGAGATTTTCGCACCCACCTACCTACAGTTGGGACCCTACCATGTAGGGGAAGGTGCGTAAGAGTTTGGGACAACGGGTGCGGGTGTGTGTCTAACAAGAGAGCGACAACATCTACCCATTGCCTTTTAGTCTATCTTCGCTCTACATGTTTCCCACAGAATCGATGGCTTCCATCGGCCTACTATGCACAAATTCGACGTGCTAAATTATTTGAATTTGATTAGTTAGCGGCGGGTTTAAGCAGAGAGACCAGAAAAAAAAAAGAGATTCCGTCATTTTACAACTGACGCTGTCCCAAATCTTAGGCGTGGCAAATGACAGATTGTTTTGGCACCCGTCACGGCTTTGCCCTCATCGCGTCTACTAGTCAAGTAGGTAGTTTTTTAGCAAACAACAGAAAAAAAGGGACGCCCGTTCCCAGTTTAGGTCGCATGTACAGTAGCTAAAAGGGGGACACATGGTAAAATGGTCTCCCAGTCCTGCGGGAATTGGAATAAAGCCGAAAGAGAAGAAAACCTAAACGCAAAAAAAGGGGAAGAAGCTGATGAGAAGAGACGACGAGCGTGTGTGGCGCAACCCTTGGCTTTTTCTTTCTTTCCTTCGTTCGCAAATTGACAGGTAGTTCAACGTCGTCATATCTCAGGTTTTGGGGGGAGGTCTGAGGGTCTACATTCTACTTTTGCTTTTTTTTCACCAGACAAAAGGCCCAGCTGCATTCTACTTGTTGCTTTGCTTGAAAGGGGGGGAAGACGAAAAGGAGAGCAGAGCATAGATACGAGAATAGGGAGCAGCGCGGAAAGCGGCCATCGGATAAAACGGTCCCGTTCATTATGCCATCGTGATCTACAGTCAATTGGTAGGATCGTTTTTGGCTACCCCGATCAGTGTTTGTTGATATCGAGCAAGTTTGTTGCCGAGGTTTGTGCTGTAATACAGTAAGTATTTTGTGACTGTTGGGCTGTCTGGGCTGTCAAAAAAAAAAAAAAAAAAAAAAAAAAAAAGACATGACAGACATTCCATCATTGATTGACATTGACCCGATTTGCCCTGAGTTGGCCTCCACTGACCTACCGGACGAGTGGGGTGGTGTTGTTCTTTTCTCGCATTCTCCAAATAGACACGGAGTACTTCCTAGTAATAATCAACGTACAGTAGCAACAGTAGCAAAACCAGTTCTACTTTTAGATGAACACCCCCAACTTCTTTGGGTCTTCGAAACCTTGAGCCCCCAGGACCCGTCGTGCCCAGCATGAATGCAACCGCTACTAGGTTAGGTACAGTAGACTAGGCCAGGCACGCACACCAGCCCCACCAGCGCTATGCACACGCCAAAGTAGCTACTGTACCTACCCTTCCACCCTAGCTCGGTCATGACATGACACCCCCCGTGGTCCCCTCCCTCTCCACATCTCTAAGGACGGGGGCGTTGTGCTGCTTCTTCCCAAAGTACATGTCAAGTCATAGACATCCCCATTCCATTCCTGAACCCCGAGTCCTTTGAACCAGCTTTCCCCTCCAACAACAGAAAAAACAAATCCACTTTCTCTTTCGTCCCAGTGTATTAGGGCGTCGCGACTGTTTCGGCTTGCTCAGAGCCCGTTCCCTGTCTGTCTTTGAACGCGCCGCAAGCCATTGATAAACACTTTGCCCATATCATTCTTTGACTCGACACACGACACAAAGCCATTTCAGCGAGAAGTTTGAGGCTACGTCCCGTTCCATCTTTTTCGTCATTTTACTGTAACTGCAACGAACCAGGACCGAAAAGCAAGTAAAGAAAAAAAAAAGAAGACCAAGGTGTCTGTTATTATTACTTCATTTTTTTTTCCCGCTCATCGGACAAACGCACTTTCCAAGGTTTCCCAGACAGACGGCCGTCGTCTCTTGTTTAGACTTTCGACACAACCGGCGAACCTCGATTATACTTTCGCTGCCACCCACGGAACCAACCCAGCTACAGTCGGACGAACAAGCAAAGTGACCACAACAGGAAGGAAAAAAGACAGGAGGGGGAGAAGACAGAGAACTTTCACCGTTGACCACATCAGAGCGTCAACGAGCACGCAACGCAACGCAGCGCACGAACAAACACAAGACATTTACGATTGTGTTCCCCTGCTGCCAGATAGCAAGGGTCTTACGAGAGAGGCCTGGTGCTCCTTGGTTACTATAATCGCCCACACGAAACGACTACTGTACTTGTTCCAACTCTTGGGGGGGAAAGGTTGCCACCGTCGCTAAAACGGTCAAGGCGGTCGCCCCCCAATCTGATTGTTGATATTTTTTTTTTTTTTCTGTTACTCATCCAACTGCTCTGGCCGACGATCTCCCGGGTTAGAAAACGCATTATCCGAACCAGAACGAGGACAAACCACCGCTGCCCATGCTCGCCCCCACGTGCATTGAGTAGCCATGGTAATGCCCGGCGACCATTCCATGCAGCGGGCGAGCCTTCAAGTGGCACCCCTCGCCATCCGTAACAAGGGCTCCCGTCACGGCCACGGCTCTGACACCGAGAACGATGCTTCTTTCACCTCAGTCTCGAGCAACAACAGTGACGCCACCATCACGGACTCGAGGTCCGTCGCAGCAAACTCCAACAAGACAACAACCACCACGACCACAGCCAAGCAACCAAACGCCGCCATCGATTCATCCAACGGCTCCCACATGAAGTCGTCGTCGCGCAATGGCCCGCGAGAGGAACCGCTGGAGGCGGACCCGGACATGGCTCCAGCCGTCTTCCACAACTTCCTGCGGGCATTCTTTCACTTCAAGCCGAGCTTGCTGATGACGGACTCGACCGTTACACTGCCGCTAGCCGAGGGCGACGTAATCCTGGTGCACTCGATACACACCAATGGTTGGGCAGACGGCACCCTGCTGGCAACCGGCGCCAGAGGCTGGCTGCCGACCAACTACTGCGAACCATACGGACCCGACGAACTCATGAATCTCTTGAATGCCTTACTTAACTTTTGGGATCTTTTGCGTAGCACCTCGGTCAACGACCACGAGATTTTCAGCAACCAGGAGTTCATGAAGGGCATAATAGCCGGCGTCCGATACCTACTGGTAGGTTTTTTTTTCTTTTTTTTTCTTTTTTCTACTATTCCTTCCCCCGAGCCTTGCGTTGCCTGTGGGATGAAAAAAAGCCCTTCGAGGCCTGTGCGACTGACGCTGATTAATTGGGTGGCACAGGAACGCACAAACTCTCTTACGAGAGAGGCCCCTCTCATTCAGCGCCACGAGGGCCTCAGACGCAGCAGGAAATCGCTATTGTCCGAGCTTAGCTCGCTGGTCAAGACGGCCAAACGCCTCCAGGAGCACCAGCGTATGATTACGCCCATAGAGGACACTAACGATATCATTGACGAGATGATCCTGAAGGCATTCAAGATCGTGACGAAGGGTACGCGCTTTCTTGACATTCTGGACGAGGACAGGAAATCTCGAGCACCAGCAGTGACGGTCATGGCAACGGTCATGGAGGAGGTGACCCCGACCGTCGATGGAAAGCCTGCAAACAGCGAACAGGCAAAGGCGTTGCGGGCGTTGACGGCCGGTGCAAGCGAAGACTCGTCGGCCGTCGGTGACGACACCACGGAGCATACTGTCGTTGTTCGCCCGACCAACAGGCGCATGTCGACCATCACATCGCCGATTTCGGCAACCAACACGCGGAGAATGTCGCTGGGCAGCAACCCCCACCGGGTGTCGACGGCAATATCACACCGAGTCTCGCTTGTACCGTCACCGTCCACCAAGGCGCAGAACCTCATCTCGCAGCAACTGAGCGACAGCCACGATACCTTCCTGTCTTATCTGGGTTCGTTTATCGGCCGCCTCCACCTGCAATCCCAGTCCAGGCCGCACTTGTCGCTTGCCGTCAAGCAGTCGGCAACGTCGGGTGGCGAGCTACTGGTGGTTGTTGATGTGGTGTGCGCCCACAACCGCATGAGCCAGGATTTTCTGGACACATACCGCGATGCAATGTACGCAAGGCTCCGAGACCTTGTCTTGGCGGCACAAGAGGTTCTGACCAGCCATGGCGGCCGCGAGATGGAGGACGTCATCTTCCCCCAGGACAACAGCAGACTGTTGCAGGCGGCAACGGGCTGCGTGCGGGCCACGGGCGAGTGTGTTGCCAAGACCAAATGGTTCCTCGAAAAGATTGGCGACTTTGAGTTTGAGCTGGAACGGGGAGCTTCGGCTCTAAACATGGATCTTGGCTTTTTGGAGATTAACGTTGCCGAGGACAGGGACAAGGATCAGGGCATGGACGCCACCAGCATCGCCGAGTCCAATAAATCATGTTCTACCGAAGCCTCAACGGCAACCGCGACTGCGACACAGTCTGTCGCGTCGACCACGGCCACGGTGCGGCCGACGGCCCTGGCCACAAACAAGCCGCTTCCCGAAGTGCCCCAGTCCACAACCCCCGACGAGGCCCCGCGACCTCAACGATCCCCATCTTCTTCGCGACCGACCTCGCTTGTGGAGGAGGGTCCTGCCAGCATGGCTTCCTCTGTGGCATCACTGCGGCCTATGCTGCCGCCTCTGCCGCGCCTTTCCACCTCGCTGATGACGCAGGACGAGTACAGCCCGTCGGAGCACTCGGCCGGCCACGACAGCGACAACTATCATGGCTCGTTCCGCTCCGAGAGCATGACGGCCTCCAGCTCTGGAACTGGCAGCACATACATCAGCCGTGACTCGGAATCGAGCCTGGTATCGCAGTCGTCGACGCGTGCGACAACGCCAGACATACCGTTGGCCAACCAAAAGTCGCTGTCGGACATTAGCAACTCTGGCAGCGGAGCCTGTGTCGTCGAGGAGGATGATGTCGAGTCGAGGCTGCTCGAGAGGACGTATGCGCACGAACTCATGTTCAACAAGGAGGGCCAAGTTACTGGCGGCTCGCTCCCTGCCCTCGTCGAGAGGCTGACCACCCACGAGTCCACCCCGGACGCCATGTTTGTGTCGACCTTTTACTTGACCTTTAGGCTCTTCTGCACACCCGTAAAACTGGCAGAGAGCTTGATTGACCGGTTCGACTACGTCGCCGAGTCTGCTCACATGGCAGGCCCCGTTCGTCTGCGTGTCTACAACGTCTTCAAGGGCTGGCTCGAGTCCCACTGGAGGGACGAGACGGATCGCGAAGCGCTGGGTCTCATCGAGCCGTTTGCTACTTTCAAACTGGGCGAGGTGCTCCCCTCGGCCGGCAAGCGCATCCTCGAGCTTGTCGATCGCGTCTCTGCCAGTGGCGGCGGAGCCTTGGTCCCACGCCTGGTGTCCTCGATGGGCAAGACCAACACATCGATTTCCCAATACGTTCCTGCCGATACGCCCATGCCGAACCCGGTATTCACAAAGAGCCATGCGAACCTGCTGGCTAACTGGAGGAACGGCGGCAGCTGCCCCAGCATCCTTGACCTCGATGCTCTCGAGGTCGCCAGGCAGCTCACCATCAAGCAGATGAACATCTTTTGCTCGATAATGCCCGAGGAGCTCCTCGGCTCGCAGTGGATGAAGAATGGAGGCGCGGAATCGCCCAACGTCAAGGCCATGTCGACCTTCTCCAACGACCTGTCTTCGCTGGTGTCTGACACCATCCTGCACTACAACGAGGTCAAGAAGCGCGCAGCAGTGCTCAAGCAGTGGATCAAGGTTGCCCACCAGTGTCTGGAACTGAACAACTACGATGCCCTGATGGCCATCATCTGCAGTCTCAACAGCTCCACCATCACGCGTCTGCGTCGAACGTGGGAGGCCGTCTCGCCTCGTCGCCGCGAGCTCCTCAAGCAACTGCAAGCAATCGTTGAGCCGTCCCAGAACAACAAGGTTCTGCGTGGTCGTCTGCACGGCCACGTCCCGCCCTGCCTGCCATTCCTTGGCATGTTCCTCACGGACCTGACCTTTGTCGACATTGGCAACCCGGCAATCAAGCAGCTCCCCGGCAACGAGGGCGACGGCAAGTCTCCGGCCATCACCGTCATCAACTTTGACAAGCACGCCCGCACGGCCAAGATCATCGGCGAGCTGCAGCGCTTCCAGATTCCCTACCGCCTGCAGGAGCTCACCGAGGTGCAGGAGTGGATCCAGGCCCAGATTGCACGACTCCGCGAGCTAGAGACGCCTAACGATAACGTCCAGGTCGCCTACTACCGCAAGAGTCTGCTGCTCGAGCCCCGCGAGGTCACGGCCACGCCCCAGACGCTGCGAAACTCGTCCGAGACCTTTTCCACGTCGTCGGCCACGCTCGCACCTCCAAGCGCCAGAGACTCGACCGCTGCCAACGGCAGGGCGGCAGAGAAAGCTGCTCCGTCGCAGAGGACGGATTATTTTGGTTGGATGCGAGGATCTGGCGGTAGCCACAGAGATCATCCTGCCACTTGAGTATCTAGCAAGGACGATTAAGTTGCATCGAACCGGAACGACGACCAGATGAAAAAAAAAAAAAAAAAAAAGAAAAACACTCAGTGCCTGTCACACACTCGAGTGTTTACAATCAAATCATTAAACGCCCACTATACCGAAAACCTCATCATATATTCTCACGCTCCTTGATCTTTTTTTCGGCGCCGTCGACTATTCAATTGATACCCCAAACTTTATATCTTTGCTCTTTTTGCTTTCACCCCATTACTACTTCGCTTCTACCACATGTCTAATCAACGAGATTCTGACTTTGTTTTTTCCGACCTTGTGAACAAAAACCAGTCTTAAAGCATAATTCTCCAATGCCGCAACGAAAGCTCCAAAAAGATCCACCTCCATTGTACAATGTATCAATATGTTCTCCGTCAGTCACTTGAGTGATAGAAGCAGGTCTTGACTCCTGTTTCATCTTTCTTAACTCTTCTCTTCGTGTTTCTAATAACAGTCCTTTTTATTTCCTCTTTGCGTGCTGTGGAGGTTGTGGTTTCCTCATGGCGTGTGACGGCTGAAATGTTGTTTTTTCCCTTGTTTTTGCGAGGGGAGATACAATCGAAGACATGGATGCATGTTTTTTTTTTTTTTTCCCATCATGCTCTCTTCCTTTTTAGTTCATCCCCCTTTGTCATCATTCATTTTTCAAATCCTTTTCCAAGCAACGGCGGGTTCTGGTTTCTATTTTCTTTCTTTGGGACAAGGCACCTCATGGAATGGGGGTTTCGGAGTCGGAAAAGGGCGCAACAAAAACAACCAAGGAATGGGGGACATACTGGGGGAATTTGGAACCAAGGGCCTAACCCCCAAAACAAAACAAAAAGAGAGGGCGACCCCAATTGCAAGATGACTTTTTTTGTTACTTGTTCTTCCTGTTTTTGAAAGGGCACACAAAGATCTTTTTGTACTTGTGACGAATATTTTATTTTCTGTCTCTTAGCTTTTCTCTTTTTATGACGACTGGTCGTGGCTCGCGCTGCGCTTCAAGAATGCGAAACAAGAAAAGACATTCCATCAACAAAGCATTATGATTATTCACCTTTATTTTTCTCTTTGCTCAAGCAACCCTCGGAACTGGACATCTTGTTGTGCAAACTACACCTGAGATGGTCTTTTTTATTAAGCGTGCTCGTTTTGGTTTGGTTCTTGGTAAATTAGAGATATTTTTTATAATCCTCGGCTAGACGAGGTTGAAGTGAAGAAGAGTATCTGATGAACCTTTTTTTTGGGTTCCCATCCTTGTTGTGTGAAAATGCATTTGTGAAGAGAAGAAAAAAGACCTGTGAGCAAAGGATAAAACAAACTGGTCAAGATGAAAAATTAGAAAAAAAAAAAACAGCTTGATTCCCTCCATGCCGTGAACAAAACTTGTCAAGATCAAAATTCGCGCCTTCCATGCCATCCAGCCATCCATTTCCTCTCTCCTTTTTTTCCCCTCCCCCGCCTGAGACGCCCAAGATACATTTACACTGGGACACACGACCTGTTTTCTTTGCAACGTCAATCCCTAATGTCCCGTCCCATCTCATCGTCAATCATCTCTTCTTCCCTTTTTTTCGTACAATCAAAGCCATCAAGGCATCTCATCTTTAATCATCATCATTATCAACTTCTTTTTTTTTTTTTTTTTTTTTTTTTTTTTTTTTTTTTTTTTTTTTTTTTCTGTTTTCAGTCTCCCTTTCCTTTTTCGTCATGCCCCTTCAGTTCCTGCCCGCAATGACCAAGCCGGCAATGTCCTCGCAGAGCTTGTCGACGCTGGCAGCACCGAGAATCTTCATGACGCCCACGTCCTTGCCGACGTTCTTGAACACCCAGGAGCGTATCTCGTTGCCGGCGAGCGAGTCGACGCCGAGGTCCGACAGGCCCAGGCTCATGTCGAGGGGAGCACCGTCGCGCAGCTGCAGCATCTTGCGGAGCTTGGTCTCGAGGCCGGCCGCCACGACCTGCTGAACGTCGGCGGCCGTCTGCGCGGCCTCCACCTTGTCCTTGATGCTCTGTCGGTCGCCGGATGCCTTTGCCGACGCGATGCCCCGCCCGGCCTGCTGGAGCGTGTAGTGCGAGAAGCGCGGGTCGCGGTGCCAGTGCAGCGGCTCCGGGTCGTCGATGCTGTACCGGCTCAGGCCCGTCGTCAGGTCCGCGACCGCGGCGCCGGGCTTCTGCTTGGAGGGTTTGCCCGCCGCGATGGCCTCGAGGAACATGTGGTGGATGTCGCGCTCCGAGATGGGCGGGTAGCCCTCGCGCTCCAGGCTGGCGTACAGATTGTCCTTTTCGCGGTGCAGGAACCCGAGGCCGTAAATGACGCCAATGTTGAGCACCGACGCCGCCAGGCCGCGCCGGCGCCGGTCGGCAGCCAGCCCGTTCATGTACATGTTTGCGGCGGCGTAGTTGGCCTGTCCGGCATGGCCACCGATGGCGGCGAACGACGAGGTCATGATGAAGAAGTCGAGATCGGGCGAGTCGAAGACGGCGTCGAGGTTGCTGGACCCAACCGTCTTGGGCCGCATGACGCGCTGCAGCGTCTCGACCGTCAGCTGAGCAAAGACGCGGTCGTCGAGCACCATGGCGCCGTTGACGACGCCGCCCACGGCCGGGCTGGTCGACGTGAGCCGCGTCTTGAGCGCGAGCACGCTGGCCCGGTCCGTCACGTCGAGCTTCTCCATCAGCACCGTGCAGCCCATGCGCGCCCGCAGCTCGTAGCGCCACATGGTCTGCGCGTCGTCGGGCGGGCTGCGGCTCGCGAGCACAATGTGGCGCGCGCCCTGCTCCGCCAGCAGCTGGCAGAGGGACTGGCCCAGGTCGCGCGTGATGCCGACCAGGATGTACGTCTTGTCCGGGCTGAGCATGCTTGTGCCGACCACCGGGGGCGCCGGGTACGAGACGTTGCGCTCGGCGCGCCAGTCGACGACTTGGAAGGGCGACGTGGCAGGGGGGCCGGTGCTGTCCAGCAGCTTGGGGACGCTGGTGGCGGATGCAGTGATGGGCTCGTCGCACGAGGGCTGGATCTGCAGGGCTTTCATGTCCGCAAACTCGATCACGTCCTCCAAGTCGCAGTTGCGCATCTCGGTGACGTTGTACGTCATCAGGAGCTCACCGCCAGGGTAGCACTCGCCCTTGCCGGCGACCGCGGCGCGGATCAGGGCAGACACCGGCGACGACTCGTCCAGGAAGTTGTAGACCGAGAGCTTACCCATCCTAGCAAAGACCTGCTCGATGGGTGCGCGCGACTGGTAGCGATGGACAAAAGTCCAGCCCGGGTTGCGCATGGCGGCCTCCCGATCCGTAGTGAAGACGGCGATCTTGTACTGCGTCGACGCGAACAGCTGGGTGATGATGTTGTACAGGCACATGTCGGGCTCCACGAGGACGATGCTGCCGTTCTCGGGCTTGTCCATGCACGCCATGACCGCCAGGGTCCGGAGAGCCCAGGCGGCGCAGGCAGCCGAGGTGACGGCCGTCTCTGGCGCGTCAAAGAGCACTTGGCCAGGAGCCGGCTGGACCATGGACGCATTGCAGTCGCTGAACAGGACCACCGGGCGTCCCTTGCCGTCGAGCGAGAGCTCCCGGCCGACGCACAGGTAGCCCTTGTAGCTGCCGACGTCGAGAGGCTGCGACGAGCTGTAGAAGACCTGGACCGGGGGGTGCACCAAGGAATTCGGCTTGGCCAGGTGGCCAGTGGGAGCAATGCCCGAGTGAAGCTTGACCTCGTACCGAGTTTCGCCAGCAGATGCGGCGGCGGCGGCGGCGGCGGCAGCAACAGGCACGATCTCGACGCACTGCTCGCTGGTGTTGACCGTCGAGGTGATGACCCTACGCGGCGCGTTGACGCGGTCGATGGCCGGCCGGTAAGGCAGCACACGCGGGACGAGACGCCGACCCTTCTCGATGTGGATCTCGGGCTCGTGAGTCCAGAGCACCTTGCTGCCCTCGCCCGTGGTGAGCTTGCTGTGGCAGAGGCGGCCAAAGGTCTCGGTGATGATGGCACCCGCGCCGTTGAGCACCTCGAGGTCGAGAAGCTGGAGGTTGAGGTTGGGGATCTCGGCGAGGAGCGTTCGGGCGAAACCGAAAGTGGCTGCGTGCTCCGGATTGAGGTCGCGCGAGTGGAACGTGATCCACAACACGGTGGTCTCGGGCCGCATCAAGGTGCGGATGCTCTCCAGACGTGCCGCCGTCATTGTAGACAAGATGGGCGTGTCGAGGTCCGCGAGCACAATGGCTGCAGTGCAGGTGGCGAGGTCCTCATGTTCGGCATCTTCAAAGGATGCAGCCGTGACCAGCCGCTCACAGTGGGAATCGAGACCGGTCTTGATGTAGTTCAGCAGCGACGAGGTTCGGTTGCTGCTGCCGCCCAGCAGCAAAAGCTTGGAAGTGAGCTGTGGCGATCCAGGTCCTTCTCCGAGGGGGAACCGGAGCACATCCTTGAAGGGAGACTCCGTCTGACGAATTGTGATGTGAAAGCCCGGGATGTGCTGCTGATCTCCATTCTTGGCGGCATTGACGAAGCCACACTCCTCGAGAACGTCAGGCCAATCCGGTGGGGTGATGTTGGACATGGACGATTCCACGGGCAGACCCGAGCAACGACGGAGGCGCTCTCTAAGCGGGCTGAGCGACGTATCCACAAGCAGGAGCCAGGCTCCGGGGTTCATCAGGGCGTGCATCCTCTTGAGGAGAGCCACCGAGTCTCCGCCGGCAACAGTAGACATGACAACGAGATCGTGCTTCTCCCACTGCTCTTGCTCGTTGTCCATGTCTTTGGTGAAGATGCGGTCACGAACGCCATGGTCAGCAGCTTGCAGGACGCGCTGCTCGAAGCTCGCCTCGACCTTGCCGGCCACGGTGAAGGTGGTGAATGAGGAGTTGAGACCGGCGAGAACATGCTCCTTCAGTCCGAGGCCAGGCTCCGTAACCACGAGCACCTTCATGCGCGGGTAGCGGTGTGCAATCTGGCCGACGATGCCAGAGACCTGGCGCTGCATTGACAGCATGTCTAGGGACTCTTGGACGACCGGGCCCGCCATGGCTTGGAGGACTCCATGCGGCAAGTTCTTACCAAGCTGCATGAGCAGCTCGAGGGCGGCCGAGTGTGGCGACGCCTTGACAAAGGCCTTGAGGTCGTCCTTGGTCTCCCGAGGCCACGACTTGTAGTCCTGGCAGAAGAAGGCAGCGACGCGGTCGCAGCTCTCGACCAGGCTGCGGAACTCGACCGAGTTGACGTCGAGGGGCGCCTGTGGGCCGATGATGCTGTCCTCGGGGTCCAGCTGCGTTACCGTGTGGAGGTAGAGCTCGTGGTCATCCTCTGCCTTGGTCGCGGCGAACGAAGCTACCGTCATGGCCTCGATCTGAACCTCGGCCTGTCCGTGATCGTTGTAGATGGCCATGTCGAGGTTGATGGTTGCAGCGCCGTCCTTGGAGGTTGGCTTGAACTCTGTCAGCGAGGCGTCGACCTTGATCGTCTGGTCCTGACCGCCCTTCAAGTCGCAGATGGCCATGTTGAACCGCATCGCCGACACGCGAGTTGGCAGGAACGGCGTCCACAGTGACCCGTCTCCAGGAGATGCAAAGGCCGAGAAGCAGGCTTGAAAGCAAGTGTCGAGCGTGGCGGGGCTCACCGCCAGCTTTGTGGTGTCTTCAGGATGCGACTTGAACAGAGTGGTCGACGCAAAGTTGTAGCGACGGTCAATCGTCTTGATGCCCTGGAATGGACCAGTGTACTCCAGGTCGAGGTCCTTCATCATGCGGTAGAAGCCTTCGGGGCTGACCGATGTGGTCTCTGGCTGAAGGGGAGCCTTGTAAGGAAGGGCGTCGACCACAGGGCTGCCAAGAGTTATAGTCATGCCGCCGCGAAAGTTCATGCGCATGGGGCTAGATCCGTCCGCATAGGCAGAGGCAAGGGTGAAGTTGGCAGTGATGGTTGACTCATCGTGGTGATCCTTGGAAGGAGGAAGCACCGTCAGGGTGAAGAGGGTTTCAACGCCATAGTTGCCAGCCTCTACAGTCATTCCGCTCAGGAACTCCAACTTCTCCAGCTCAATGACTGTGGCGGTCCGGCCCTTCAGAAGCACGCGGGCAGCGTCCAAAGCCATGACGCAGTAAGCAGAGGCAGGGAGCAACGCTTGACCTTGGAAGCGGTGATGCTCAATCCAGGGGACCGTCTCCAGCTTGATGATGTTGCGCCAGCGAAGCTCGAACTCGGTGTCGTCGCGCGTGCGGATACCAAGCAGCTCATGTGGAGGATCGGCGCGGAAGTGGTACTGCTGCGAGATGCGCGACTCGCGGTAGTGAATCTGTGAATGATCCCAAGGATACCGAGGCAGCATCTCAGACCAGGACTGCTGCGGGGACGTGGAAAAGGAATTGGCTGCAGGCAGAACTGGGAGACGGATGGCCGAGTGTCCGAACAATGTCCACATCGAACCGATAAAGTCCGAAAGCGCCACCATGTCGTTCTTCTTCCTGTTAAGCACGCCAAAGTAAGGTAGAGCCGAGCCCATGGTAGCAGCAGCCTTGATGGTCTCAGTGGCAGGGCCCTGGAGAGCAGGGTGCGGTCCGACTTCGACGGCGACGTCATAGAGATTGTTTCCACTCAGTGCCGACTCGATGGCCTCGCAGAAGAGAACAGGCTTGACCATGTTGTCCGTCCAATATGTAGACCTGAGCTCGTCCAGCTCCAGGCGGCGGTCGTCGCCGTAGACTGATGAGATCCACCGGGTGCCGTTTCCAGCAGAAGCCCGAATCTCGACGTTGCTCAATGACTCTCCATACTGGGCGGCCGGAGCAAGCATGTGAGCCGAGTGGTAAGCAGTATCGACCCTCAGAAGGCGTGCAAACTTGCCCTGCTCCGTCAGGTGTTGAGCCATTTCTTTGGCAGCATCCAGGTCGCCCGAGAGAGTGACGCTGGTGTGCGAGTTGCTCGCAGCCACAGATAGTCGTCCACGCCAGGCGTCAAGGTCACAGAGCCGCTCAGCTTCCAGCTTGGAGAGTCCGACAGCCAGCATTCCTCCCTTGGCGCCCGAGCCTGGAGATCCAGCCAGGTGGGCATAGAGACCTCGATAGTAGGCAATGAGGATGGCGTTTTGAGCAGTGATCCGGCCCGCAGCGTAAGCAGCAGCCACCTCTCCAGAGGAGTGTCCAACGACCGTGTGGAATGTGATGCCGATCGAGCGAAGAACGTCGACCAGGGCAACTTGGACCGCAGTGCAAAGGGGCTGTGCTACGGCGGCCATGTTGATGCGAGAGTTCTCGGCATCGGCCATGAGCTCTTGTGAGATTGTCCAGTCGGGAGGGGTAGGGCATTCGCGAAGGGTATCCTCGAGCTGATGAATTGTCTGTTTGAAGACGGTGGAGTTCATCAAGAGGTGCTTGGACATTTCCGCCCACTGTGCTCCCTGTCCGGTAAAGACGCCCAGGATCTTGAGGGGGCCTTCAGAGATCTGCTTCTGGGCAAGCGTGCCCATCTCTTGAGGACTGCCGGCTGGTATGCCGTCGATGACCTTCTCTAATGCCTGGATCAGATCTTGGCATGTAGTGCCAGTGACACTCAGCCGATAGGGGAACGGTGACCGATTGACGAGAAGGAAATGCAAAAGCTTGCGGAGCTCCTTGGGGCTAGAAAGCTTGTCTCGAATGTCTGGAAGCGACATGAAGTCCTTGAGGGCCGCAGCCATTTCATACAGAGTCTTTTTCGAAGCTGCAGAGAGCACAAGAGGGAGCTGGGCATCCACGTCATTCTCGTCAATGACAAGAGAGTCTGAGCTATTGGCAGCGAGGCCTTGCAGGGCAAAGTGCTGGCCGATCTGGTCATGTATGTCAGGAGTGTACAGCTCAACGATGGCATGGGAGTTGGTGCCTCCAAAGCCAAAAGAGTTCACACTAGCACGCAGAGGATGACCGCTTGCGGGAGCTGGCCAGGCAGTGCAGCTGGTGGCGATCTCAAGGTTCGTGTAATGAGGCTCGACGCTCGGGTTGAGCTTGTGGAGATGCATGTTTGGCGGCACCGTCTTGTTACGCATGGCTTGAATGACCTTTAGCACGCCGGCAAGTCCGGCTGCTCCCTCGGTGTGTCCAATGACAGTCTTGACTGATCCCACGAGAAGGCTGCGTTGCTTGGCATCTTGCTTGGCATCTCCAGTATCTTTGTCTGCGTCAATGGTTGTATCTTGAGTGGCGACATTGCTTGGGAAGAACGCGTTTGCGATAGCCTGAGCCTCGCGTGGGTCACCGGCTTGAGTTCCCGTGCCATGGGCCTCAAAGTACTGGCAGCGGTCGGTTGCATCCAAGGGATTTAGTCCCGTCTTTTGATATGTGTCGCGGATAAGCGTGGCTTGTGCAAGAGGGTTGGGCATAGTGATTCCTTGGGTTCGGCCGTCAGAGTTGACGCCAGTCTCCCGGATGATGGCTTGGATGGTGTCGCCGTCGGCCAAAGCCCTGCTCAGGGGCTTGAGAAGCAGGGCAGCAACTCCCTCGCCGCGAGCATAGCCATCAGCATCGGCATCCCACATGCGGCAATGACCTGTGGGACTGAGCATGTGAAGGCTAGACTCGGTGATGAACTGTTCGGGAGTGAGGATGAGATTGGAGCCCGTAACGCAGGCCATGATGCTCTCACCGCTCCGCAGGCTCTGTACCGCCTGGTGCAAGGCAACCAGGCTGGCAGAGCAGGCAGTATCGATTGTCATTGACGGACCACAGAAGTTGAAAAAGTAACTGAGACGGTTTGATATGATCGACCGAGCGTTGCCAGTGGCAAAGTATTGCGAGGAAGTGATGTCGTCTCGCTGACAGAGAGTGTCGTAGTCAGCGGTCATGACACCGGAGAATACCGACACCTTCTGGCCAGAGTACTGCTTGAGCGTGTAACCGGCAGACTCGAGAGACTCGTAGACAGTTTCCAACAGCATTCGCTGCTGCGGATCGATGGCTTCTGCCTCTTTCGGGGCAATGTTGAAGAACGAAGCATCGAAAGCCCTATGGTCATCTTGAAGGAAGTACGCCTTGGTGGAGTTGGTGGTTCCATGATACTCTCCGTCTTCGTGAAAGAAGCCGGTCGCAGAGAATCGTGAGGGAGGAATGGTTTGTGATAGATCTTGGGGGTTCTTGAGCTGTTCCCAGAGCTCGCTGGGCTTGGAGATACCGCCGGCAAACCTACAGCTGCTGCCAACGACAGCCACAGGCTCGTTGGGCGGGATGCTGTACGACATGGTGATGCCGGAGGTGAAGGAAAGTGCCGATGAACGGCGGGTGCAGAGTAGTCTCTGATCAAGATATAAGACAATGAGGAAGGTGAACTAGTTTGTGTTTCTCCGAAAGATACGCAGTATCTATGAGGAAGGCAACGCAAGTCTGGGTATATCGTGTGAGGGGAAGTTAAATAGCAGAGAGTAACGACAAAAGTTGAAGGGAAAGTCAGTGGTGATAGGAAAGTTGGAGTTGAGGAAGGAGAAGAAGGAAAGGATTTTCTGACGAAAACATGAATTTAAAGTGAGCAGAAAAAAAAGTGTGCGCAGCGTAGGTAGGAAGGGAAGGAATTTGCTGCAGCGTAACTCCGTTTGCCAGCTCAGGGCAAAGCCTTAGGCACAGTTGAAGGATGAGGAGGAGGATAAGTAGAAAAAAAGGCCTACCGCCCCACATGTCCCTGAACTTTTGCTCCGGAGGGAGCTCGAGGGGGGGAGGAAGCGCTGGTTCCAGCCATAGATCCCGTTAACCTACCTACCCTGAACAGATAGGCATGTTGCTCGATCCAGGGTCCAGCACCAAACGACAGGGATGGAAGCTGCAGGGTCACATAGGAAGGTACAAAAGACGTCAGATGGTACCAGCGAGGGAGGGCATTGTGGCTACCATAACGACTAGAGCCTTCACGTACAGACTGATGACTGATGACTGATGATTGTGGGGGGACTACATGTATGTGCAGACCCTTCCTGCTGTCAAGCCTCTGTGTTTGACACACCACATCTAATCTCAAAGGATTATTCAAGTTCTTTGCATAAGAAGATGCCATTGTGTAAGGGGGGGCGTGCTTTTTGTTTGCTTTGTACCAGGGTACAGGTAACCAACGCTTGGTTCGACACGCCCATGATAGTCTTGAATCAGCAGATAGTTAAAGCATACGTGATCTCGAGTATCATTTTGTGTTTCTGACCGAGCATTGTTATCTACGTGCACAGCAGGCACTCAACAGATTAGAATATGATCCCTTCCCCTCTATCACTACATTCACTACCTACCTACACAAGAATGCAATGGCATGTCAAAACCCGTAGGTAGTACTCTCTTTTGGAATTTCTCCGAGTGTTTCTGTAGCAGGTAAAGTGGGCGCATCTCTTGTCACATCAGAAATCGTATGCATACTGCAGCCCGAGCTATGGCTTGATGGCAGTTTCAGATCCGGCTCTTGTAGCTCGGACTACCTCCAATGCTTCATTGTTGGCATCACTGGGAGTTTGAAATGAAGGCCTTCTCATGCAAGACAGCAAGCACGCTGGCTGTACATGCAAAGAGATGTCGCCATGCCAAATGTAGTCAACAGTGGGTTCTCGTGTTGTCGGATGCGTTGCCAATCACAGTTGCTGTTGCCCTTTTGGTAGTCACGTGGAACAACCTCCAACCATGTGCTTGCCCATCCGACTTCTGTCGTCATCAGGGCAGGTACCAACGTGTGTTATCTGGGGCTGACTGCTAACTTAAGTCAGCTCCATATCTTGCTCATTCCATTGGAGAGAGAGAGAGAGAGCTCAGGCCTGCTAATCCACCCACGTCTAGGCTCAGTTGAAGCTTGAAATCAACCAATCTAGCAAATTCTGATAAACCCTCAACAAGGTCGCACATGATCGGGGAACCTGCAGCTTTGTACCGTCCCTTTTACCGTCGCCAGGCTTAAGCTTACCGGGAGCCGCAACTTGGCAGGGAATGCGACAAGCCGGCCGCAGGCGAAGACAGCCCGCGATGCTTGATCTCGCTACCGGGTGAGCGGTAGCGATCTGGCTGCTGTCAAGACTGAAAAGTTATTCCGAAGACATCTTTGTTTCATAAACTGTCTGTGAGTCTATTGAAATATTATTTCTCTTGCTTGATGCCGCTCCAGAACTATAATTGTCTTCCCTAGGACAACATTCCAGGGAAAATGACGCCACCTGCTGGCACTTGCAGTCTCTGCCTGTATACCCTACCTAGGTATCCCTCTCCTGTCATCTTACTATCCTTGGACATTCCCTGCTCCGTTATGCCTTTCTCAGTGGCTAAACTACGGCATGGAACAGGAGTAGAAAACTTCCCAACGACTCGATCCTGTGCAATGTCCCACAGTCTCATCACAATATATTGCACAATCTTGGCTGTACGCCGGGCGCACGCAATGGGCATCAGCTTGGAGGCCACCCCAAGATCATGCAGGCTTCTTTTTGCCTGCGTGATCTCGTTCCATCGCACCCTCACGTCCGTCATCAACGTATGCAGGCATAACACCCTCGACTCATAACAGGTACCAGGGTGTTCTCTCAGCACGACGCAGTATCACTCTTCTTTTACAAAGTACTCCTCAGATCAAGTGACACAAAGAACGGGCAGACTAACCCAAGGGGGCAGAGACCCGTCCTGTAGGGAGCTTGCCATCTAAAGCGCAATGATTTACAGGCCTGGAAGCGGATGCCGGCCGGCACAGCCTCATCAAGCGATGCTGAGGCGAATCATCACCTCCCCTTGACACATTAGCTTTTTACGATATATTGACGACATATTTCAGCAGCTTGGATCAGATCCACTACTTGCAGGGGCAGAGCAGTAAGTAGCTTGAGATGATTTCTTCACAGCCAATGGCCATTCGTTTCTTGAATATCCCCCTCGGAGCCTAATCCGCAGTAACACCCAAAAAGCCCTGATAATTTTGCAAGATGATACAGATCCTAACGATTCTCCCTCACAGGTATTTGGGTACGCGAAATACTTACTCGCGACTTGATCATATTCAGCAGGTGCTGTCTGCACGTTTACAAACTGATAGCCGGCAGATCCAATTCGGTGAAACGTGGAACCACGTCTTTAGGTAACACGACTGAGGCTGTATAACCAGTCGTCTATGATGCTTCGGCTACAATATCCAGTAAATGCCACATGTCGTACAATAGACTTCAGTTGGTTTAGGATCGTTTTTCGGGAATCAGTCAATGAATACCCAGATGCATGGCATCAGCTTTGCGAGTTCCCTAGGGATCGTACTGGTTTAGTGATAAGTTCGGGTCCCGTGAGCTCTATATATGAGCATGGCTGGAATCAAAACTTTTACTTTCCTGAATGAACACACTGCCCCTTCATAATACTTGTTGATGTTAGGCAATGCTAACATTTCACAAGATTCATCTAGATTTCCTTGGCTCCAAATCGTGCCCAAAGATCGAAACAGTCCACATGAGGGTCTCAAAAACCAATTCCGCAAGAAAGATACATCGTTATCTCCGATTCGGTACTCCCGGTAGAAAGCCAATTCCGAGACGCCAAAGAGTTCACAATCATCTCTTCGATGCTAGGCCCACTGAGCATAAAAAAGCAGCAAAAGATGTCGAAATAAAACTTGTAATAGTAAGGGGAGGCTTTAACGGATACCGGGGCCATCGGCATATACTACATGCGAGTTATTGAACCACAGGCCGTGGGGCTGTTTTCCACGAGACTTTGTGGATATATCCACTGACATATATATATGTATGTATATACAATTGGCTTGGTCCACTCTGAACGAGCAGAATCTGGAGCTAAACATTTTACCCTGGCAGGCTGGCCACTCTTGAAAAAGTTATTCACATTTCACTAAAGCTCAGTCAAACAGAAGCCGTTAGCCTGTCGCTGATTGCAATGTCTTGGGACCTGCATGACTGAACTACACAAATATGATCACCGTGCCACCATACCAGAACGGCCGGCAAAGGCCGCTGTCAAAGGCAGCATCAAGCTTGACGGTGCTGTCACCCTTCAAGCTGCTGCACAGAGCGTTCCACGACTGCCAAGGCTGCCAGCACGGTCAGGCGAGGACTTGTTCGGTTGCGGGATCTGGATTAAGCATGTCTCGGCTCTTGTGCACGTTGCAGACTCGATGGCGCAGTCGAAAATCAAGGGGGACCGTTTTTTTTTTGTTTTGTTTGTTGCTGTTGTTGCCCGCATCCTTTTTCCCATGCACAGAAAGCCCATCAAACCCCTCTACTTGGAGACAAGGAAAGCGGCAGGTCCGGTCTTTCATGAGCGTGTAGCACTTGCGCGGCTTGGCTCTTTTTATTCGGAGGGGGTCTTACGAGATAAATTGGACCTTGTGTGGCATACATACAATGGCCCCGCCTCCAAAAAGGATGACAGGCACCGCGGCACTTGCCTCGCCCCTTCCAGAGCTCGCGTTACATGCCACCCTCGGGGAGGTCTACGGTTTGAGCTCCATGACGATCTCGCACAAGGACGCCGAGACAGCAGTTAATCCCCTCGTTTGTCTAGCAGATGGCGAAAAAATCGTCTCTCCGATTAGTCTAGTTCGACCATGGCACAGGCCCTGGATGTTTTGGGCGATTCGCCGATGCTGATGGTCTTTTTTTTTTTCCCTGTGTGATGGTAATGGCAGATCAGGTGGGTGGAGGATGGGCCAATTCAGCTTTGTCCCGGTTGGGTTTATGTGAATGGCTTGATATATGGCGAGAGAATGGCAAAAGAAGCAAGTTGCTGATTTCCAAGTGAAGGCTCATAGGTTTATCGTTATATAAGCTGGCAAGGTACATATAGCGGGCCCTGATATAATAATAATTAAAAAAAAAATAAAAAATAAAAAGGATTACAACTCCCCTACGCCAAACTAAACCCGCACTGGCAAATAATCAGTTCGTTCCTGGCTCCGTTCTGTCCTCGCATCTCTCCTTGTATGCCAGTCGGAGAACACAAGAGACAAGCCAAGACAGGGTCGCCACGCAAGGGGACACACACAATAACGCAACTCCTTTGCCACCGTCTACTGGACGTCACCCGTGGCGAACAGCTCGAGGTGGATCCGCTCGCGCGCCACGCCCATCTGCTCCAATTTCTCCCTCGTGTCCAGCATCCAGCCCTCGGGTCCGCAGAGGTAGTACTCAGCCCTGGCGTCCGCCGTGTGCAGGTCGTTGTCCGCGTCCAGCTTGCCGAGGTCCATCCTGCCGCCGCCAAAGTGGAAGTGCTGGTTGGTGACGTCCTTTTCCGGGTCAATCTTGCCGAGGAACAACCTGGCGCGCAGGCGGTCCTCCCCGACCGCCCTCTGGATCTCGGCCACGCGCGCTTCGAACGGCCTCTGGGCGCGGGACCGCGACGCGTGGATCCACGAGATGGGCCGCGTCGCCGCCGAGGCCGGGACGCCGCCGTCGGCCACGGTCACGCTCTCGAGGATGCAGAGCAGCGGGGTGGCGCCCACGCCGGCCGACAGCAGGACGAGCGGCGCGCCGGCCTTGGTCTCGTCGGCCGGGTCGACAAAGAACTCGCCCTGCGGGTGCGAGACCTCGACCTCGTCGCCGACGCCGATGTGGTCGTGCAGCATATTGCTGATGATGCCCGGCGCGCCGACCGCGATGCCCTCCTCGCGCTTGACGCTGATCCTGTAGTACTCTCCTCCCTTTCTGTAGCCCTCGCTCAGGCTGTACTGCCTGCTCTGCAGGTACCCCAGCTGCGGGACGAAGAGCTGCACGCTGACGTACTGGCCCGGCAGGAACCGGGGGAGCGGCGTCCTGCCGTCCGAGGGCGTCAGGTAGAAGGAGGTGATGGATTCAGCCTCAACCTCCTTGCGCAGAACCCTGAACTTGCGGAAGCCCAGCCAGCCGCTGTGCTCCTGGTACATCTTGCGCTCGACGCCGATGAAGACGTTGGCAAGGACGCCGTACGCCGCGATCCAGGCGTCGACGATGTCGGGCGTGGCGGCGTCCCCCAGGACCTGCCCGATGGCCTCGATCAAGTACTTGCCGACGATGTCGTACTGTTCCGGCTTCACTTGGAGCGACACATGCTTGTGGGCGATGCGGCTGACGGCGTGCGACAGCTTCGGCAGGTCGTCGATATAGGTGGCGTAGGCGAGGACGGCGTTGGCGAGAGCCCGCGGCTGCGCGCCTGTCGCCTGGCTGGTGGTGCTAAAGATATTGTGCAGCTCCGGGTGCGCGTCGATCATGTTTTTGTAAAACACCGTCGTGATGGTCACGCCATGCTCCTTGAGCACAGGCGCAGTGGATTTGACGATGGCGATCTGCTCCGGCGCTATCGAGGGGGCTGGTTTGTCCTCGGCTGCTGTTGCCGGGGCTGCCGGGGCGGCTTCCGGCTGTTCCTTGTCCCTGACTGCTGACATTATCTTCTTTGTTGTATGGGATGATAGGAAACAAGATCAAAGGTAGGGTGGGCGTAAGTGTCGTTGTAGCTTTGTAGCTTTGGTTGGTGACTATGATGATATCTTTGTGACAGGCCGATGTCGTTCTGGAGTCTAATACCGGGGACATCCCCAGCATTTAAGCGCCTGGAACGTCATGGCAGCTTCATCCCGACCCAGCAGCTGCAGACAGGGTCCATCTTGCTGTCGGCGGAGAAGCGGAGAAGCTCCAAAGCTTGTCCATGGCTTACTGTGCACCTCGCCCGACTTTGACCACTAGCAGGACTTTGTATCGACGGGGTGTTACATAAGGTATGTTTTCTCGGTGGCGGGCTGAAGGTATGAGTCGTACGACGCCTTTTTTTTTTTTTTTTCTCTCCTCCTGCTATTGCAGTCACCTTTGCCTATGCAGGTCAGAGTTAGAACCTAGAAAGGTAAACCTTGTGAGCTCAGTTGTCTTGATTTGGGAGGCTAAAAAAAGAAAATCCCGCAAACAGCATGTTGTAAACTGTAAATCTGTAGTGCTGTGTTTTAATTACAAAAACGAAAAAAAATAACGTTCTCCGCGGCGGGATTGCCCGTCTTATCAGGTGCGTTCCTGAGTTGACATCTTTCGACAATGACTGCCGCTAGAGTTTGTGGCACATTAGTCTAGGCAAGAACGTATAGTTCGTACCGTACCCCTGCTTAGGCCTTGGTCGGGAGAATTTTAGGCCCCTAGACCCTGCGCCTTGCCCGCCCGTCTTGGTCCGGTGCCCACTACAGCGCAAAGGTGGTGCGGAATGGTTCGGGCTTGGCGGGCGACTCGGCCGCTGACCCACTGCAAGGCTCTCGAAAAACATGAAAACAAAGCCATTTGGAAAGCCGCGATTTGTAAGCGCCCTTGTGCAAGCTTTCAGCTTTGCTCCGGTTTGCTTTGATGGTACGATTATTAGTTGGCGGTCCGCTATTACTTGCGTGAGCTCCGCTCTTTTTTTTTTCGGCTTTTTTTTCGTTTTGTTTTTGTTTTTTTTCCTACGAAAGTTATTTCGTCCCAAAAAGCGCTACTTTGCATCGCTGCATGAGTTGCAGATGTCTCTCTGCAACTACGTACCTTGGCGACGTTCTAGAACATGACGAAATGTCAGGGCCTCCACGTGTAACGGATATCCGGTCAGCATCTTGATAATACTTGATATGTCAGCCCATTGTGATGCAGGAGGACACCATCACGCGACGACTACATTTCAGCCTCAAAAAACCCCGTTCTGCAACCGTCCATAATCTCTGACCATCCTGAGGCTGTCTAAATATAACTCCCAAGGACGAATTCTGCCGGCGAGGACATCTGACCAATTTTAGAGATGACAGGCTGCACAATTACCTGGCCAGCAGTTGACAAAAGCCTCTTCTCATCTCCGCGGGCAACAAGATTGTTCATTACTAGTACACGGAGATGCAAATTGTACAATTCTCTCAGGTTCCTGGCGTTGCTGTCATGTCTGTCATGGCAGCTTTGGTAATCAAGGGCAGGAATTTGAGGAATATCCCTCGGTCAAGGCTCCGGTCACAACGACAAAGAACACCAACGACAATGGTGAAGCCATGGGCGAAAGGTCACCTTGTGTTGGGGGAGATTGTCAGAAAGAAGAGGATAGAGAGTGTTCCCTTGTTTTGCTCCTTTGTTCTCGTCAAGGCCTAAAATCTACAATGAATTCCCCGCCGACTTGGACAATGAGCATTGTTCGAAAGGAATAGAAGACGGCTTCTTTGTTGGGGGTTAGGGACTTCAAATTCGGAAATTGCTGTGTATAAGAACTGGGATTTTGTTTGTCATTGCAGAGGTAGATTCGCTGCTAACCAAACCCAACTTTTTTCTGTACCGATATCAACGGCTTGCAACGCGTCCAAACCACGTTGTACGTCTCAACCCAGCCACGTCTTTCGCCATCATGCCGAGTGTTTTTAGAAAGCAGTGCTTACTGAACGAGCCCGGCCGCCGGAAGAGCGAGAGCATGGCATCCTTGGTGGGCGAGGTCTTGTTCGAGAACCTCTTGCTGGAGAGCGACGATGAAGAAGACACCATCCAAGGCGACGAGCAGACCCCCGATGATGCGTCAGACACCAGCGCAGACTGGGATCAAGCGATCCAGTCATTCGGCGCCCGCATCGACTGGCAAGACGCCATGCGATCTCTGACCATGACGGCAGCCCATCTCCTGAACCTCGAAAAGGAGATATTCGACTTGGCCTGCGACGTCGTCGCCTTTGTCGAACCCGGCTCCTCCCTCGAGGCCAAGACCTTTGAGGTTACAATGACGTCCCTGCATCCCTCGGCAAGCATGGATCCGGACGCCGTTGCTGACCTCGCCGTCGACGAGATCCTGCAGCTCACTCTCTACATCCCGCATATGCGCCTTGTATCAGAGATCATGACGCTCAAGGAGCAGCTGGCGCGCGATAATTGGAGCTGCCGTGACGAGCACCAAGACAAAGACAACGACGAGTGCGCCGTCGTCGACGAAGAGGAATTGGAGGCAAGGGGAAAGCTCATCTACAACATAGCCGCCATCGCCAGCAAGGCTGGCCACCTCGAAAATCTCATCTCCATCATCCTGCCCAAGTGGCGTTGGATGATGGCGGATTCCATCAGGTTTGGAAAAGATGCCCAGAAGACCGCCATACTTGACCAGTTTGTTGATAGCATCCTCCGCTGGGCTCTAGACTACGCATCTTGGTCGAAAACATTTCTTTGTGATGGTGATATTTGAGCAGAGGTGGAAAACAGGGTCACTGGTGGCGGTGGTAGCTATTGCTATCAATGCGCAACTGCCTGCAGTAAAGCTCTACTTTCATCAGACTTGGTCCCCGTAAACAAAATCAACAGATATTTTTACTCAACCCATGCAATGCACGCTACTACTATCATGTTTTAGTATTTTTCTGTCCCCCATTTGCTCAACAAATGCGCTAGGCTTCTATCGAGCTTGTCGATACTGATTCCCTTCGAACGCGGTGGTTGTATGCATTTCTTCCTTGTTGCACCTTTAGCTGACAGGAACAAAAAAAGCAGTCTAGTCAGGAAAGAATAGGGCAGCAGTTCCTTCTCTAGACACTGTCTGTGAGCAGAACCTATAGCTCATGCTGGAAAGAAGAAGGAAACATACATGGTGTGCGGAATCTTTAAAGGTGACAAGCAAGCTGAGACGAGTGTCAGTCACCCTTTTCTACGCACGACCAAAGGTAGACGTAGCATTCATCCCCATCTAGCAACAAACACCATAATAGGTCCCATGTAAAATTAATCAACGGCACTCCTTTGCACATCAGACTCTTACTGTCAAAAAGAAGCTTACTTCCATAACCAGGTTCCAATCAAGTCACGCCACCAAGATGAAATCGATTGAGGATTTCAATCTGGACGCCGAAATCTCAGACTGTATCTTTGCTACCTCTCCCAAGGACGATAACGATGGTGGCAGCGACGCCTCATGTCTGTCTATCAAAAGCAGCCGCTCGTCAACATCGCCAAGCCCTGCTAGCACGTCGAGCAACGATGCCCCCGCCCATATGCACAGGAACCCTCCGGATCCACAGACTCCCCAAGATGTACACCCCACGACGACGCCTTCTCAGCACCAACAGCCACAGGCAAGCTCTGCCCCTGACCGCAGCCAAGCCCTGAGCGAACTACGCAACCAGTACAGACGAGAAGGTATCCGCGGGGCCCGTCCAAGCAGCTCTCCGCCGTCCGCTCACCCACCTTTCGAGAGCATTGATACACCCACTCGACCGCCGTTAGTACCGTGGTTTGCAAGTCCGCTGTCTCCAGCCGTCCCCGGGCAGACAGATCCAGAAGACGATGAGGTCAACTCGTGGCTACTCGGCGTGCATCTCACGCCTCTCCTCAGAGCCTGGGGGTCCCGGCTCGAAAGCTTCCGCCAGCACAACCCTGACGCCGCCCACTCGCTTCTTCACCATCTAGAAGATTTTATCGCCAATGAAAGAGACGACAACCAAAAAGAAATCCAAGCCCCCGAGGCTCCAAGCCAGGCCGAGACCTTCTTCGATACCAACACCCCGGCTCGGCCCCGCGCCGGCGCCCAAATCTAGTCAACAGGGCGCCTTGAACATACGCAACATCTCGCCAATAAGTGCCAAAGAGACAATATCGGCCAACAGACGAGCAAGAAAAGAAGAGCATCTCCAGACGATAACATTCAAGAGCCGAGGAAAACACAAAAAAGAAAGCTGGTGCACGTCGAAAGCAGCCCATCCAAGTCGGCAATCCCGTCCTTCCCCATCAGCAACAAGACATTACCTAGGCACAGTCCCCCGAACCAGCTCCTACTTGAAAGGAACCACTCTTTTGGAGAGACAGTCCCGAGACTGCATCTAGAGCCGCGGCGGACAAGAATGCCCATACACACCTCCCACAGAGTCCAGGACCACGAGCAGAAACCACTGCACGCTCAGAGGGCCCAGGCCACGCCTCGACAGCAGCTCGACCGATACGACACCCCCTTGTGTTCCGGCCCACCGCCGCAAGAAGGGAGACACAAGCGTGGCAAGTACAAGACGCAAGCTTGCTCTCGAGTATTCGGGAACTGCTGTATCGGTGGCCCCTCGACTGCCCAGAGGTTATGTTTTCCTCTGTACTCTGCGTCAAGCGAACAACTACCGCGGAGGCGGCATCCATACTTGTCTTTGTGTGGCAGGCCATCGATGAGAACTCTTGCAGATCGCTTCGGTAAGACTCGTCAGACTGGCAAGCCGGTTAGCGCTCTCAGCGTTAATGATCCATGTCGTTATCATGAAGCTCCTCACGACAGCAAAACAGAGAGCCACTATTTCTCACCAAGACCTCTAGTTGTTGGTCAGAGCGGCGGTTGAAAATACTTTTCTATGTTTCCAGGGCCTGCTAGAGTATCAATTTGATTCAATGATCTTGTTTTAGCCAGATATCATTGGCACTGTCTGTCAGTTCATCACTAAAAGGAACCGGGCACCACTAGGTCTACTACAAAAGCAATGCGTCTTGGGACGGGTGGTATTTAGCTTCAGCGTTTGATATGCACTTTTCTTCTAGTCACAATAATGTCAAAATCAGCGTTTATTGCAACTATCTAAGCCGGGTAGTCATGCGAAAGGAGAAGATCTCCGATGATCCATTCTGCAGTACCTGCGAGATGAATCAGACTTCCTCGTCTCTGACAAATTAAGTCGCATGCATTCCATTCCATGAATTGTTGCCGGTATTAACCCAAGGTCCCCCGACAAGTTTCTTTGTGAAAAAATCATCGCAAAATTTCTGAGGGGAGATTTGTCTCTGCAAGTAGACAGCAGTGCTGAGTGGGTTTGAGTAGGGATTTTCTGAGTAGAACTGAGGTAAACACCCAAGATTACCTCAAAAAACACAATAATCAGCACATCGTCCTTGAGTGGATATTTGAACAGAAATTTCTGAGTAGAGATTTCAAAGCGGCCCATCAGTGTGACCAGCGCATAACGCAATTTCAAAGTGAAAGTCCGTGATGGGGTTAGCCGGAACAGAAAATTATCGCAAAGAAAGATTAAAAATCAGCGTGTTGTAAACTGATTATTGCAGAGAAAATGAAGCCATCGTCCGAGAAATCATCGCGAGAAATAAAGACGCTTTTGGTGGGAGTGGTTCATGGTGTTATTCCGGAACACCTGAGAGAAACCTTGACTACACCAGACAGGTTGTGGATTCCAATAGAACAAAGATTCAGAAGCTTGAGTCATCAAAGATCAAGGTAAAGAAAGACTTGTGGTATAAAAGAGGGAAATTAACATGGTGAAATCTCTGCTTCGCCTGGATTGCCGCTGAAGGCTCGAAATCGCCATTGACAGTTCGGGGATCTGCTTTAAGCTGTCTGGACTGGCAGCTTCTTGGTTTGAGTAAAGTGGCGCGGCAGGCGGTTCTCATTCTGGGTGTACGGGAATCCAGCTTCGTCTCGAGCCATGTCGTTGACCCATTTCTCGTCTCCCCTGAGACTACCCTTGCCGTTCTTCTCTACACCGACCTCTTTCCACTTGGAAGCCAAGTAGTACCAACCAATGGCGTTGCCAATGGTGCCGACCTCGTCAGAAACACCAGTAGCGGCAGCATGGCTCATCTTCTTATGAAGCTCGTGGTCAGTAAACAGATTGATTAAATGTCCCGCAACTGTCTTCCAGTCACCAGGCTGGACAAGAAATCCGTTTATGCCGTCCTTGACCTGAAGTGGGATACCGCCAGCCAGAGTGGCAATGACAGGTCTGCCAGCGTGAAGCGCCTCCGAGACCTTGACCTCGAAGCCCTCGCGAGTGGAAAGCTGCAGAACGACATGAGCATTCGCAATCATCGTGTTCAGGAGTTGATCGTTGGGCTCAAGACGCATGATGCTGACATCCTTAATGAGGTGGGGATAGTGAGTCTCCATCTGCGTCATGGTCTGATCGTAGATCATCGATGCATCAGGGTCATCGACCGAACCATTGCCGCAGACAACCAGTTGTGGAATGTCAGTGACACCCTCCTTCTCACAGCGGCGACGGAACTCGGCATAAGAGTCGATAACGGTAGGAATGCCCTTTGCAGGGTCGAAGCGAGCAACCTGGACGATGTACTTGCGGGCCGGCCAGTTAAGCTCGGTCTGACGCTGAGAGTGAGCAGCCACGTTGTAGAGGTGGCCATAGTAGCCAGCGTCCCAGCGGCTAAGAGGCTTGTTCAGGCCATCGAGCCAGTCGGTAGTGGCAGGGAAGTATACCACCTTCTCCCGGGGAACGTTGTGGGGAACAAAGATAGGGATGGGATGGCTGATGAACATGTCGGCACCCTTGATGTTGCTCCACAGAAAATCCCAAACCTCAGCCTGAGGAGAGCCAGAAATTGCCACCAAATCGCTGCGGATTTGAATGTGCGAGCGATAGAGCACGGGACGGTCTGGGGTCAACTTCTTGATCATTGGGATGAGACCAGGCATCTGGGGGTCATCGATCTAAAAAAAGAGATGCGACAAACGGTTAGAAGGATTCTTGGTCATGCTATGCCAAAAGATTTACTCACGATAACCACATCAGCACCGCCCTCCGAGGCAGGACGTAGAGGGCCGCCTTCAGAGAACCAGTAGCGCTGTGCATTGTCGGAAATCCAGTCAATTATGGCAGCCATCTCCTCGGCGGAGATTCTCTGGTCAGGATGGCTGACACCCTGAAGAATGTTGTGAATGTTCTTGGTGATCCTGAAGACACCCGGACGAGGCTTTGGCACTATTTGTGATGAATCCTATGTCAGAGCTGGTCGATGGCTTAAGAAGTATGATGACAGGAACAGTGCAGTTCAAGCTTAGAAAACTAGTTGATGTACGTACCATACCAAGTCAGGTCAACACCCATCAGGCGCGAAAATCGCACAAGAGCGTGTCGCATGAGAGCTACACCGCCGCCTTGAGGGGTACTGCTGAAGAAGGCTATCTTCGTCTTGTTTCCACGCAGCTTCTTAGCATATGTGAGCATGGTCTCCCAGGATGCAGCAGAACAAACGTCCTTGTTGTTCTGAATGGTGTTGATGGGGGCTCGGAAGCCAGCATCGGTCTGGACAATGCCGCGGAAGCCGACGTGTAGCAGAGGCGCCAGAGAGGGCCCAAAGTGCCTGGTGAGAGTTTTATGTAAGAAAAGTGCCCATGAAGTCATTAAGTTACTGTATCAGACTGCGATACAGAACTTACATGATGCACTTGCGAGCCATCGAGTCGGCCTGCTCATCGACACGCTTGGCGTCCCAGAAAGTCTTCTCCTTGTGTTCATCGTCGGGACGGATGACGATGGGAACAATATCTGTCTCGAGCCAGAGGCGAGAGCAGAGGGTAGGGCTCATGTACTTGAGAGTCATTGGTAGACCAGCGCCAATAAACTTGGCAAAGTTCTCACGTTCGTACTCCTTAACCGACGTGATAACATAGTCAGAGATGACATCCTCACCCATCTTGAGTGCATCATCAAGCACAATATGCTTGACGGAGAAATCAATGAGGTAAGTGGTGTCATGAATGGCGAGGGCCACGACTGCAGTATGGTCATCGGCAAAGACTGCCGATATTCCCAAGAAGAGGGTCTGTTTGATGTAAGTCAGCTGCTGTATTTTGAACTATTGGATAATGCCTGTGCAGTACAATGAGGCATGCTTGAGGAGTATTTCGTTTTGCTGCAAGTTGAGAGGCAGATGGTACGTAGACAATATAAAACACAAAAGTGACCCATCGCCTGCATTGTTCTTAGCCGACCCAAGGTGACGGGTCTGCCCGTAAGAGGGTGTAGTGGGGTCAAAGTAGGAGGGTAGCAGCTCAGAGAGTACCAAAGTGATGGGGATGTGAAGCTATCCATAGCTTCATGATACCCTGGAACTGGAAGCAGGCGAGTCGAGTTGCCATGTACGATGATTCCAACTTGCCAAACGAAAATTGAAAAAAAAAAATCATAAAATGTCACTTACCGTCAGCTCAACGCCAAAATGACCTTCCTTCTCGATGACTGTGCTCATCTGCCGTCTACGGTGCGCCGAAGCGCCCGTGGAGAACTGGCGAGTTGGCTGAGACATGGTTGCGGACGTGTCTCAAGTCCTTCCTTTGATGGTGTTTTGGCGGTATCTAGAACTGAACGTAGATGAAACAACAAGACGTTGAGAAGCTCCAAATGGTATTCTCATAAGGAGGCCAGGAATTTGACAAGATACAAGATGGAGAGGAGTTGAAGATCGGATGGGGAAAAGGAAAAACTAGAAGAGAAGAAGTGGTTTGCAGAAAAGAAAGTTTTCTCTCGGTGGGCGGAAGAGAAATTGGGTTTTGTGCGAGACCACGGGAGCTTGCAAAGCTCGACGTGGGAGGGAGAAAACAAATCGTCGTCACCGGTCCTTCCGAATTAGGAGTCTTGTGCACTCCTGGTGGTCAAGATTGGCCAGCCGGGCCTGATCCAACCTTCTGGGGAGGAGTGTTACCTGGTTGTGCGGGATGGGATGAGTGGGGGCCCGAATGGGTGCAGGCAAGTACTAAGTTCAGTTATTGCAGCTAGAAAGCTCACTCCCTATACAGAATGAGCTGAGGGAGCTAATTGGACAGGCCCCAAAACAGATACCGCAGACGGAGAGTATGTGTTTCTTCCTCGAGAACTCGGATGAAAGATTGCCTCCCATGCTTGTATTTTTGATGTAACACACCTTTTCTATACTGCTGACCGCCACTCGAGAGCTGCACGCACGATGCTACTTTTATTGGTGTTCATGTTGTTTACCATGACCGCTACAGCAAGCCATTGTCCATAGCACTGACAGCCAGAAATGGTAATCTAGAGGAACATGCAGCAGCTCCTGTTATCGTAATGTTTATACAAGTTGCCAACCGGTCTGGGTTGTTGTATCCCATGATCGAATCTCGAGCTCGCGTTTCACCATCCATTGTCGTACCAAAATTGAACCTCGAAAAATAAAATAAAAAATAAAACAGAACCGTATCAAACGTACAAAACCCGAAATATCCTGACGCGTCATGATTCTAGCTGCAACTATCAACCCATATTACCCACAAAAGCAGCTCGGCAAGCTCGCCCCATCAAAGACCCGCGGAGGGGCGTGATGTGCATGCATATGAGCTACTCCGACTAGCCTGACCGTCAGTCGTCTTGGCCGTTATGGGATGACATCAACCCTGGATTGGAGGGCCCTGGATTTTACTACCTAGTCTAGGCTAGCCTAGTGTAGTAGGATACCTTTGCTTGACCGGCACGGGAAGCTATCTATGCAGACGAGTTCCCCTCATTTGTTTGTGTTTGCCACCGAGTCGAAGAGATCTTTCAAATCTCAATGACGTAGACTAAACCGAACCAAAGTGTGATCCTCTCTGTCTATCTGGTTGGCAGGAAGCTCGTACAAAACCATTCAATGGAACTCACACAGCAGTAGGAGGGCTGGAAGCATGCATGATCCCAACAAAATATGCGCGGGCCAAGACCAGAAGAGTCCCTAGAGCTAGGGACAGCTTGCCCCGCGTTCCCACCCTTCCCGGTCAAACCCCACCGCTTGTTGCTCTTCCCCCTGTCAGCCCTCTTTTCGAACCCCCTGTCGTGACAGATGCATTATCCCGGGTTCGTACTCACTGCGTACAGTAGCGAAGTGCTGCTGCTGCAATTAGTTGGTCCAGAGCTAAGGTGCGGGGGGAGGTGTGAGTTTTGTGTGAAGCGTTGGAAGGAATTGAACTCTTTTTTTTTTCTGTCTTTTTTTTTCTTTCTGGAAAGAAATAGAAACGTTCAAGACGCTAAGATGCGGGGGTGGCTTGCTGCACGCTTGCCAATTGTCCATCACGCACGCATCAGACAGACCTACAAGCCGTTTACGTTGGTCTCGTAGCTAATGCCAAGCATTGGTGAGAGGCCATCAGGCCACAAACGTTGCGCCACACAAGCCTGTTGTTTTTAGATTAAATCCATGGTTGGGTGGTTTGTTCGTGAGCTGACTGTGGACCCAAAATCACGATATACACAGCAGTCTTGGAAAAAAGCCAGATCTGGGATGAGATTGAAGAATTTACATGGTTGGAAGTGTCGACATTAACTCCTAGCTAAGACTAGCCGCTTTTTTTTCTTCTTTCATTTACAAATGACTGTGTACAAAAACCCCCAATTCACAGGTAATGGGGAGATTGCTCCGTTACACATACTGGTTGTCGTGATATTTGACGGGATCTTCCAAAGTGGGACAAGCTCGCAATACACAAAACTTCAGGCAAATGCCGCAAGCCATAAATACATCGCCTCGGATAGACCCTATCGTGTCCTACTTCCGTCTTGGCAATCTGTTGTATCTGCTGTATATATTTCACACGTCCATGCCACAGATCTTTTGTGAAACTCGAAAGTAGTGACTTGTCACATCATACTACAGCTTTAGCTCTCCTGTATGTGAATTATGACAGTTGTTGCAGGCTATATTTACCGAAGTCACTGGCGTTAATCATTGACGGGAGCTTTCGTCTTTGGCTGTGCTTTTTAGTGCAACAACAGTACAAGTAGGTAGCACAAACACACCGGAACCGTTTGGCCCATATATTTTTGTGAAATCTTCTTCGTTAAAATCTTCCCCCGCGAATTAGAATTAAGACATGATTATTCACACATCTCCGCCATCCACAACTTAGCTATACAAACCAAGCCACCTCCTCAAACATACAAGGCTAAACACATCTGCCACAACACATACAAAAAAAAAAAAAATCAAATGGGTATCAAAGACACCACGACCCTTCAACCAGCCTGGTACACGGCCAAAGCAGCGACGTGCGGGTTCAGCATAGTCAAGTTCGCCGGCGTGACGTAGATATCCGCATCCGTCAGGGCGATGAACATGGTCGAGTTGGCGGCGGGGTCTCCCTCCCAGGTCGAGACGTTCGGCTGGATGGTGTAGGCGGTGCGGTCCTCGAGGCTCAGGTTCAGCAGCGGCGAGTAGGTCACGTTGAGCTGCGACACCCAGGCGGCGAACTTGGGCTCGCGGATCTCGGTCGCCGTGATGTAGCTGTTGTTGGGCCCGACGGGCTGGCCCGGGGCGTCCCACTGCAGGAACACCTGGCGGCCGGCGTACGACAGCGGGATGGAGCGGTTCTGCGAGATGGCGGCGCTGCAGTCCTGCAGGGGGTCGGTGGCGTTGACGCACGACTCGTCGTCCGTGATGTCGGCCGTCTCGGCCGTGTTGGCCCAGCCGCCCGTGGTCTCGTTCCATGCGTCGGAGCCGTTGATGCGCCACGGGTTCGGCTGGTTCAGGATGTGCAGGGCCGGGAAGTTCTGCCAGATGAGCCGCGTCTGGTTCCACGGGCAGCTCGAGATGTAGGGCGCCAGCAGCGTCCAGGCCCACGACTGCGGGATCCCGACCGTGTGCCATTCCGGCATGGGGAACAGGCCCTCGAACTGCCGGAACACCATCTGCTGGCGGGCCTCGATGGTGATGCTCTGCAGCAGGAGCTGCGCGGCGGGGCCCGAGTTGAGGTGCGGCAGGAACCCGTATACTCCAGCCTCGCCCCAGCGCGTGAGCTTCTGGTTGAAGTCGATGAACTCGCGGACGTTGGAGACGGGGTAGTTGTAGGTGCACTGGCGCGGGGCCTGGGGGCCGAGCATGTTGGTGAGGACGGTGGCGTGGCCGATCTCCTGGTCCGCCATGTGCTGGATCAGGTGGCGGGCCTCGCCGTTCACGCCGAGCTCCTCAAACTCCTCTTCCGAGAACGTGTCCAGACCCCAGTGGAAGAGGTCGAGCTCGATCCACTCCTGGTACAGGGCCAGAGCCAGGGACTGATAGTCAAAGTCGCTCATGACGCGGTAGACGGGGGCAGAGCCATTGGTCCAGATGCCACCCGACGGAGTGTAGGGCGCGGGCTGGTCGCCGTGAAGCTCTCCATCGGCCGGGTAGTCGTATGCATCCTCGGGAGGAGGCAGGACTGGTACCGCCGATGCCAAGATACTGGTCGAGATGGCCCCGGTTGTGGTCGGCGAAGGACCGGTGTAGGGTCCATGCGAGGTCACGTTCGTATGAGGCACGACAGATGGGGTGACGGCTGCCTCGGAGAAAACGGTCGTCTGAGCCTCGGAAACATAGGGCATGGCCAAAGAGCCGGAAGCCAAGGCGACAAGCCCGGCATAGTGTAGTGTGTTTCTGGGAGCCATCGTCTTTTTTTGATCCCCTTTCGAGGTCTCTAAAATCAGATGTGTGTATGTTTAGAGCTGGGCTGCTACAGGCTTACTTGTTGCTCTAGATGAGAGGACGGGAAGGCATGTTTTATACCTTGTGGTCTTTTCACCCAAGGTCTCTAGGATCTCTACAATTATGACAAATAATATGCCGGATATCGGATTTGCCGAGGAGGCTCCATTAACGAAGCAATATTGCGTGGATCATTATGTGATTCCTGGTTCTGTAATTCTCGTACTGCAAAATTTAGATCCAATGACAAGATCATGATCATCACTAATTCCCCATGACGGATTACATTCATTGGAGCCAAGCCTGGCATGCGACTTCGGCGGTGTCTTTCATGTCTACACCTTTTGACTTTCTTTAGCGTTTTGGGCGTCATGTCTCCGTCATCGGCCGTTTATGATCTACTCGGGTGCGTCCGTACATCCTGTAGCATCAAAAAGGACATGGCCATTTTTTTGAACTGGCCAGGAAAGGAAAGTCGGTCCGAGGAGTGGTGATATTTTCGTAGGTAGTATTCACCAGGTAGACCTGTCCGTTGATCGTCACTTAAACGTCAACTTGATCAGACAGACTCTGCCAGAGGTTGGGGGCGGTCGACTCAAAAGGGAGAGGCAACATCGGGGGGTTCATTGGTGGATCTGACCGGGATACCGATGACGCTTACATTGGACGGTCCAGCTCTTTCTCACCCACGGGTATCTCTCCGTGATGGATCAACAACCCATGAAAACCACGTTCCGACTTGATTTGCCGTTCCTTAATCGAGTGAATTACACGTGGGCTTTGGTTGGTTATGTGCACAAGTTGTGGCACGAACCAGCCTTTGTCTACGGATGTGAAGCTCCGGAGCGCTTTCCCGCGTCCTTGGCGTACACTTTAGCACATTTCTTGTTCCTGGATTTTCAAATTCACTGTAACCAAATCTTCTTGCTTTCAACGGTTGGGCGGTGGACCATTTATTCGAGCCAATGTTAACACGACAATGGATTAAAATGCATTAAAACGTCCACACTAGACCTACACTAGAACTACTTATAGCGAGTGTATGGAGATGCATCGATTTTGCCACATGCCATTGGGGTTCGTCTGAATAATACTTTTGTCATCTAAAAAAAAAAAAAAAAAACCAGGTCCTCGAAATAGTTTTCCTCCTCTAATGCAAGATCTGACCCGCCGCAACTTTATTAATCCAACTGCCGCTTTCCCAGACTGGCCAGGTACGGGTCCCTCGAGGCTCTTTTTGGATGATCGTTGGAGTCGGGTGCTACTCTACTGTCAATCAAAGTCGTCACTACTGCGTCGTCCGTCCAAGTCGATGACAAGTACACGCAGAGTCCACAGAATTCTCCGCACAACCATGTTCAATACGGCAAATTGTAGATCCACAAAAGAAATCTAGGGGTGCAATGAGAAGCCTTCAGCTGCCATTACGGACCAGATCTTGCTTGGCTAGCTCACACGAGCACGACGAGGTTGGTTTAGAAAAAGAAATCAGCTTCGATCTATGCACTCGAGATACACGGTTGCACAAAGATCAAGCAGAGTTACTACCACCGAGAAGCATTATTCGATTGCCATAAATGTGTGGCGTTGGTCCAGATCGATCAATTCCTTAATATTCCTTTTCGTATTACGCTGCAATATCCGTGCCGACTAACCGATCACAGACGCGTCTCGATCTGGAATCGGTCGTTTATTTTCGGCTGCCATCAGTACAAGCTTTGCATCATTTATTTAATTCCAGTCAACATGCCAAGAGTACATATCATGTACCCTGTCAGTCGACATCTAATGTCCTCCTGGTCTTGGCTCAGATGAGCTCCATCTTGATACCACGCTTGCCGGTCCTCTCATCCTTCTCATCCGTGATTCTGACCTTGACCTTTTGGAACAATTCTACCGTTATCTCGCGGCTCCCAGAGGTCCGCAGCACGTAATTGTCAGCGTCAAACTCAGCCTCGGGTTCGGGCTCCGCAAGGTCCCGTAGCCTGATTAGTCCCTCGACGCCGAACCGCGGCACGTAGACTACGAAACCGTTGCTGAAGATCTTCATGATGAAGCCCTCCTCTTCGGCCACCTTGCCCTTGAGTGACTGTCCCACATAGTAGGCTACGCTGGCACGCCCGGCGAGCTGGGCGTTGCGGTGCCTGACGTTGATGTTGCGGCAAACAGCCTCCAACCTGCCCCGGCTACGTACGCTCGGGTGGACTGCCTCGTAACCAATTGCGGCCGCCAGCTGTCTGTGCGCTACAAGGTCTGCATATCGGCGAATCGGGGACGTAAAGTGCGTGTAGATCTCGGATGCGAGACCGTAGTGGCGGAACTCGGGATAGGCTTGGGTTCCGGAGCAAAAGTACTCGGCCGACATCATGCAGCGAGTCGCCATGATGCGAACCAAGGTGTTGAAGAATGGTTCTTTGGGATCCACACACGTGTCCAGACTGTCGGCAAGTGCGCGAGACGAGTCGACCCGCAGCTCGAAACCCTTCTTGACCTTGAGCTGGTTTGCAAGTTCGTCAAAATTGGTCTTGGGCGGCGCGCCGTGTCTTCGCAGAATAGCCGTTTGTGGAGAGGCTTCGTAGATCTTTCGCGCGACGCTAATGTTGGCAAGCAACATGAACTCCTCGACCAGTGACATGGTCTCGAGGTGGACCTTGGTCTTGATGTCGATAGGGTCAGAAGTTTCAGATTCCATTTGAACCTTGACTTCTGGCGAGGACAAGCTGAGGGCGCCAGCATCCATACGCTTCTGCTTGAGCTTCTTGGAAAGAGCAAGCAGAGTACGTATGCCTGTAGTGAGCTCGTCCTGCTGCGATGCATCATCCACCCTGATCTGTGCCGCCTCGTAGCTGAATGCCTCCCGTGACTTGATGACCGACTTTGTGAAGCGCGCACTGACAATGTCAGCGTCGGGCGTCAGCTCCCAGAGTACCGAGAAAGCAAAGCGCTCAACATAAGGCTTTAGAGAGCACAAGTCTGTACCAAGAAGCATGGGCAACATGTCGATCCGCTTGTCCACCAAATAGACTGTTGTGCCGCGAATGCTGGCCTCGGTGTCCATGGCGTTACTTGGCTTGACGAAATGTGACACATCAGCAATGTGGACGCCGACCTCAAAGTTGCCGTTAGGTAATGGCCTGGCATGCAGAGCGTCGTCGATATCCTGACAGCCAATGGGGTCGATACTGCAGATTAAGAGTCCTCGCAAATCCTCGCGGTCCCTCCAGCCTGGGTCGTCTGTGCTTGCTGGGACCTTCCAATCGTGGCCTTCCTTAGGCAGACAGTCTAGCACGGTCTTGGGGAACGGCCTGTACTGGACATCGTACTCGAGCAGCAAGGCCTCCGTCTCTGCAGCTTTTGTCTCTAGCTCTCCCAAAGACCGGACAAAGTGACCGACTGGGTGCCGAGAGTCCCTGTCCCAAGCATCAATCGTTACGAGAATTCGCTTCCCGAGTAGTTCGCCAACCTGTCTTGTGCGAAGCCTGATTTTGGGGATCTTCTTGTCCATCGGAATCAAGAAAACCACCTCCTGCTTCCTTCCTTGAGTAGCAGATTTGCTGACGGAGCTCTGGTCGATGTGACCAACGTACTGCCTCCAATTGCGCTTTATAACGCCGACTACCTTGGCCGTCGGCTGTGCTTGTGCTTCGGCTCCCTTGGCTTGCATGCGCTTTACTTCCTCCTGCAGAGCCTTGCGCTCCTTCTCGGTTACAACATTCCCGCTGCCTTCTTGTTCTTCGCCGTCGGCATTCTCGTTCCTGGTGACAGTATCTTCCTCTACGATTCTGGTCGATGGAACCTTCCATTGGTCTTGGGGCAGTACCTCCACCACCACGGAATCGCCGTCGATAGCGCGGTTGATGTTCTCACGTCCGAGGATGAGAAGAGCTTTTTCAAAGGCCGGGACTCGTATCGTGCCCTCGAGATAGTTGTATGGTGAGACGTTGAAAATTCCTTGATGCAGTAGACCACTCTTGATACCTGTCATCATCTTGGACATGGTAAAGTATTCCGGATATATGTGTCCTGAGGGCTTCCCTGACGCGATCTCGTCGTCCTGCGACTCGGGTACCAGGTCCAACAGCCTTTCGGCATCCTTGAGCCCTGATACATACTGCGACAGAGAACATGCTGGTATGCCTTCCTCTTTGGCCTTGCGCAAGTTTGCCCTATCGTTGCTAAGCATCACGACGGCCGGGAGATTCTGGGCCTTTTTCTTAAACTTGGCTGAACCCCCAGCCAGATGCTCACTGTACCACTGGGCGGCGCGGCGAACAGCTCGATCATTTCGATCGTTGATAGACTCATCCTGGCCACGAACGACATGCGTCTCGAGCCGAAACTCGTTGAAGAAGACGTAGAAACGCTTCTCGTCGCTCTTGGTCAAGCCGATGAGACGGTTGTACAGCGGCAGTGACCGGTTTCGAACCTCCTCCAGAACGATCTGCAATACTATAACATCACAAAACGAATCACTCTGCTCGAAAAGATCCATAGCGGTGAGGAAGGCGTTGGTGTCCGGCACCAGGTAGTGGCCCTGTGGAAAGTCTTTGGTGCCAGCCGGCCTCTCGGAAAGGACAAAGCTGATCATGTTGCCCGCCGCGTCCGTCGGTGCGTTCTTGGGGCATTGGGTGCAGAGCTTGGACGAGCATGGAATGTCCTGCCTCAGATACACCTCTCGCACAATCTTTTGCACCTTGCCACTCCTGGTCGACCGAACATAGACCTTGTTGGAGATGCTCGAGGCCATAGGGTCAGTGCCCATGGACCTCTTGAGGCTCGCCATGGCTTGTTGCTGACTTCCTGGACAGGCAGGTAGAATTCTTCTCTGACTCTGACCTTGTGACTTTGAATGTCCCGCGTGAAGAGTCGCCAATCGGCCAAGAGAAGACGTTCCTTGCGATCTTCAATTCGTGATGATGTTTTTAATGTGGGTCAAGTCACCAGCAAACAAAAACTGGCGGCGGGCGAAAAATCAGGTGGGGTCAGTGATTGAATTCTGCCTTATCGCCTTATCGCGACGCTTGCAAACGCGCTTGCTTACCTACTCCACGTACCGCGCTCTGAGGTGGTTTTTGAGTATTGTTATTTATTACTATTGGCAATGCATTACAATGGTCTTGATTATTGAGATCAGATTTGAAAACCTTTTTGAAATGTTGTGGAAGCTCATGTACTAGCTTTTCTCTTACCAAGTCTCTTAACCAGAAAAAAGTTCCATGGATTGTGGTGAACATCTACGTTCCTGTGGACTTGAGCGGCCAGATGATGATACATGCATTCCATACCTACTCTGCATCAAGTTTCAAAAACCTACCGTGAACGCCTCTAACACTAGACTGAGAGCGACATCCCTGCCATGAATATAAGCTCATTTCAACAAGCGAGGTAGGAACAGACACTTTCGCCAGATTTTGTCGTCCATGCAAGAAGCATTCGAGAAATATTCTCTCAAAACGTCAGATGAGCGCATTGCACAGCAAGTCAAGTCAGATGATCCGCTAGCGACTTCAGCCGTCCCATTCTACCATAATTACCTGTGAAAACTCTTCGGCACTAACGCTGCAAAGCGATAAAGCTTACCTCCATCATAAAAGCCTGGTCCTGTTTGTTTATCAAACACATCAACAAGTTCCGCCCTAATCAAAATCAAGACATATTTGCTGTTCAAAAGAAGCAGATGAAAATGACAAAAGGCCACAAAATCAACGATTATCCAGATAAGATAAGTTGCCGTCTGGGGAAACACCTCTTTTCTCCCTTTCCNNTTCTTTTCGCCTCGTCGATCTACTTAATTTCGAGTCGCAAAGTACTTGATATGGATGGGTGAAGTGATGGTGGCGTACGTCTGTAGATAGCCGCCTGGTTTTTGTTGGTTCTGACATGCACCCCTCTCATCCTCTTGCCACGATGCGGTCTTCGTTGGTCGACGTACATGCGCTTGTTCATCCCAACTATATTTTGTTCCTCGTGCATTGCATAATATCTGCCTGGTCAAGAAAAAAAAAACACAAACCAACAAGTATTCAGCTCATGCACTAATGCAGTGCCACAAACAGCCTTGTGGCCTATATAGTCGCTCTATGACGGCATTTCTTTTCGTGACGGGTGGAGACGGTGGTCATGACGGTGGTGGTGACACTCGGGTTGTAAGCTGTTGGACGGCATTAATCACCCCTAAAAAAAGAATAGTCGTCACGCTTGTGTCACAAGGGTATAGTTTTATCAACGCGTCGCAGAGATATGCAGTATTCCAGGCACCGCAATGTGGAACAAGATACGTATATATGGTGCTCTGATGGGAAGCTCATGATCTATTTCCACACATCACTGAAGGAATGCCTCGCTGAAAACTCACAAGGGCCCCTTGGGTCAATCATCAAAAACTGGATGTAGGACAACAGATATGTGATGATCTCGATGCAGAACGATCTATCCGGCCGGCATTGTTGACCAGCCCTCCGCTCGAAGCTCAATCCTGGATCCATGCAAATTCTCGGAAAGTGGTGGGGTTGCAGTCGCCTTCTTTCTTTCTGCTCTTCAAATCAAGCGCCCGAAAGCAAGTTCATCCGTTGACAGGCGGCTCTAAACAACTATAGTGTGTGATGAATCATTGGGCCTCTACTGTTTGCTGTGTAGGATGCAAGAGCGGCTAGCAGGGGGGGTCTCGACACCCTTCCTTCGCTTTGGTTTACCGGCCAGCCTGGCCCAGCGGGAGGGGAGGGGGGCAGAAGTTTGGGGGTGCTTCCCAGTGGATGATGTCGCACTGCAAGATCTCGGAGTGGAGAAGAAAGCAATGACGAGGATAGGAAAGAGGGTTGCGCTTGGACAAGAGGCGATCCATGGCGACCATATGCTTCGTTATCATTATGGGAAATGATGCTACTCTGCACGCAAACTTACTGGTGGACATTTCCAAAGTAACATTATACCAAGAACAATTCCCCGTGTTACTCTGCGACATGTATGCTCCGGGCTGTGTTTGTACAGTAATATCACAGGCGACATTTGTTTCTTGCTAAATTCCAAGGCCCGACCGAGACCGGGATGCGCCGCTCCTCGAAAGTGGCCTGGTTGCAAAGTGGTGGGGCGGGCGTCTTGCCTATTTTTCCCCGCAAAATGAGCTCTTTTGAAAAACGTTAATGGGCGATCAATTTGACAGGGAACTTTTTTGTTCCAAATCCACCCCAGACCACAAGAAGTGGCGCCTGGACCTCTCGCTTTTACTTTGCCTACAGCTCCTTCCTACACGATGGGTTATGCCGTCCTTCCGCCGTCGGCAGGCAGACGATACACTTTGGCCCAGAAGGGTCAGCGTTGCGAGCTATCCGTATCCTCTTTACCCTGTCGGTTGTCAGCGGTCTAGAATCGTGGAATGATGTCAGTGTTCAATACTCGTGGGATTCTTCTGTTAATAATGGTAAATCCAGCTGTCGATCCCAAGATGTCAGGCTGCCTTTGTAAGTCGCTTACTGAGGTGAACACATTATCTTACTCCTCTTGACGGTACTTGCCCCTTGTTAAACGAAATACTGCCTGCCACAGCCTCAAACTTGTCTTTCGTATTATGCTGGACCTAGTAAAACTAAGACCCCATAAATACGTCAGACAGCTTAATTTTTATGCATCGGAGGATATAGAAAATTTGAAAATTATTACATGTAATGAATCAAGGCAAACATAAAAAAAGTAACTATTTCCCTTCTATGTGCCTCATATCTTGTCACTTAAAAGCCCTTCGCTATGAGATGCAAGAGAAAAATAATGATTTTATGAACACCTCATTTGACTAACAACCGAAACAAAGTTCGCCTTCATTTCCCCGTACGCGTTTTACGCGTCGACCCAAGCCAAAGAACGCTGACGGCGCAATAGTCAGCCCGTCTCGTCACGTCCTAAGTGGACCAGAAGTACCGCTCAAGTACCTACCAAGTCTATCTGTATATCACATCAGGAGAGAAAAAAAACAAAAAAAAAAAACTCCACTCTCGTTTACCTTGCAAGGCGTCTGCAACGTCGGTTGGCCGCCCGTGTGATAGGCCCTCTCTTCATGCATGGTCCATTTTTGCAGATAATGGTCTGTGATTTGATTGCAGAAGAGCGGGCTCCCAAATCGCAAGCCATGATTTGCAGCATGGTGCTGCGTGTCAGCTGCACCCCAGCACATGCTCATCACGGCCAATAAGCGCCTGTCGCGCTGGGAAAAACCCCTGTTAGATTCTTCAGTTGCGCTCACTCGGGACCCACTTGGCTCCCCTCTTCCTTCCTACCCCTGCCCCTGTCCTTGTCCATTGCGCAACCTCTCTCTTCTTGGCTCACTTCTCTCTCCTCCTCCCCCCAGTTCTCTTCATGCCTCCTCTATTGTAGCATTGTAGTCAAGGTATGCACAACACCCAGTTCGGTCCATTTTTATTTATTTATTTATTCTTGCCCAAAACTGCCACTGTCGGCAACACTCATCTCAGAACGTTCCGCCACATTCCGGGTCTTCTGCAATGGAGATAATCGCCTCCGATGCTGACTAGTATCACATGGGATTACAACACATGCAAGCGCAAATAGAAGAGGTATTAGACGGCTCCTAGAGCAGGACACAACACATCTCACAGCATTTGGCAGCCTTGCCCTTACTGTGCCACAAACACATAAAGACAACTCCAATTATTCATCTCATGATGTGTAATCAATGAAAGCTGTGCTTACGGATGGATCTTCTTCGCGGCTCGGCTGTCATCCGCAAAGCCCGTCCCTATCCCGTTCTCTTGCCTCCCTGTTAGTGGAGCACTAGTGTACTGTAGTGAGATGTGTTTCTCCATCAACCTTGCAATATGTGTTTTTTTACCATCTCGAGGCAACGGTGCCAATGGGGCGAAATACTGCCCCTTGATTTCCAACAAAGCCGAGTCAGGTGAAAGACAATAGCCCATAAGAAATCAAGGAAAAACCCTTGCGGTCATGGTATACCGTACACCCATCTTAGAGCTGAGCCCTTTGGAGCAGCCACAGTCAATGACGGCGCAATCAGGACAGAAGGAAAGAGAAAGAAAGGCAAGCCGCTCCAAGCCAATCTTCATCTCTACTCTCGCAAACCACCCCGGAAAACCCGGGCAACCTTCTTCATCAGGCAAGCGCCGACCGAGGCCAGGGTCATTTCAGCTGTGGCGCAGAGTTGCTCGTCTTGGAGAAGATGGCTGGACAAGCCAATCAGCGCACAAGAATCTTTTTTTTTCTTTTTGTTGAACCGGGTCGGGGCGCGATTCGGGGTGTGTCGACCTCTTGCAAAACCCGAAAAGGTGACTGTATCCGGCAGCTTTATTTCTTTAATGATGTAAAAGCTCCAATGCAAAGGACCGACCACGGGTTCTCAAGCATAGCTTGCCTATTGTTATGGAATATCGACCAAACAAAAAAGGTGGGTATGACAGGGTGGATCCGATATTTCTTTTACTTTTATTTTATTCCTTTTATTGATACTCTTGTTGCGGTTGTTCGAGATGTTGTTATCAACGGCCCGACCAATGAGATACGGTTACTGGCAAGAAGCCACCATAAGCCAAATCACAAGCCGCTGCGTTGGAGTCTGCACAATTCTCTGGATTATGGCCGTGTTATATCTGGACACCAGGCCCTGGAACATTCGGGAGAATCACCTAGACCCATGGTGTGTATACTTGGGGCTGAGCCCTCTGGTAGATACAAGCCTCCTGGAGTGAATCTTTTGTGCCACACACCACAGAAGTCCAGCTATCAAAAGCACAAGTCACAACTGGAGACGACCTGCCGCCGAAATCCCCGGCATTTCTTTTCACGTTTTTGTCCCCTGTCATGGAGAATCTGACAAAACCACTATAAAAGGAGTAAGCACTCGAACAAAAATGCAAGGACATATAGGAATCTTGGGCCCACATAAGCTCAAAACAGCCGGGTTAGGAAACAGTATATCGAGCAGGAAGGATGAAATAACTTATGCCAACCCCCCAGGATGCTTGACCTGGACCCGAGTGGTCCCAAAATTGCGAATGAAAGTACACAATCCGTTCCTTCGTCTGCCTAGATGCGATTGTTGTTTGGTTCAGTGTAACCCAAGGAATCTGCAGCTAGGGGGGGAAAGCTGACTTATAGGTTGGGCGCCGTTCGAAACGAGAATACTGTACCAGCCAAAGAGGGGGCTTTTGCTGATGTTTCAAAACCAGTGAATAACAAGCTCGACAAAACATTATGTTCCTCTTGAGTGGTCTCACAGACTATCTAGAAGCAGGTACGCTGACGGAGAAATTCGAATTCGCAAACAAACTCAACCTATCGTTTTTCTTTGGGGTATCAATGGAATACAACAGACATGACTGGAAAAAAAAAAGGGAAAAAAAAGAAAAGAAACAAGTAACGACACCCAGGGAGGATCAGTCTCAGTCCCTGATTAAGCTCCATATCGTGGCCCGACAGTCGGGAAATGGGGGGATGCACACGAGAGGGTCCATGGTGGTGGTAGTAGTAATGGCCCATGATGGGTGGGCGGTGCGGTGCACCTGGCCCCCCCCCAAAGCAACAGCACCACACTCAACTCTTCCAAAGGGGTTCTTGGGAAAGGGAGGGACGAACTGGCCGATCGCTTCCCGTCCGTGACATACCCGCCTCCCCTGCAAACCTACTCAAAAATCTCCAAGGGGAGGGAGGTCCTGTGGGGATCCTCTAGGTACCTGGTGGACTCTGGCGTCCCGGACTGGGAGGGAAGCAAAGCGGATGTAGCCACTTGGGGGACATGCCTTCTTTTTCCTGTGTGGATTCCCATGCCGGTTAAATTAGCATGTACAGTAGATTCGAGTGTGGACTGGGGGTGGAGGAGGGGCGGGCGGGCTGTACCAGAACCCTCAAGCCCCAAAAGCCTCAAAGTCGCTTAAAAAGAAAAGATATAGACACGAGATACTACGACCCGCCTTCAAGCAGAAGAAGAAAAAATAACTGCCATCAATTCAGGATATGCAAAGATATGTAAGATAGTATGCGTAAGGGACCTATGGGCACCAGTGGAATAAATGAGACAAGTGCTCACGTGTAAGACAAGTTATGGGGCAAGACGAGTGCATTATGGCGTAAACCTCTAGGGGCTTTGCTGTTGGTCCTGTTGGTCCTTTATTCTGGAGCGTATCTTTCGGGAATTCTGGAGACCCCGGGCATCATCTTTCTTTTCCTGGCCAAACGCAAACCCCGACGCGACACGGGGGGTTAGTTCTGTAGCAATTCGGCTGAACAAAGGCTGAGGGTAAATGTGAGAAGCCAAGATTTTCGAGGGTTTCTCGGCGCTCGGTTTCGGCTAGAAAACCCTGCGAGCTGATGGTTTCTTTTCTTTTTTTTCTTTTTTTTTACGAATAGGAAAGGGGCTTTGCGGGTGATTTTCTATGAGTCGACCCTGACCAGTCACGTTCGTGATATGCTCGAGTAGGTGGTAGTCTAGTCGTGTAAGCCGCTCTTGCTGTAGTTACAGAAGGCCTTGGTATTACCCTGCCAGGCTTAGCGTCCCTGAGCTGCAGTTAGTGTTGCGAAATACAAAAAGAGAAAATTAGATAAATGGGTAAAAGGATGAACAAAAGAGGCATTTAATTCCTTCTGCAGGGGTTTTGTGCAAGCAAGGACGAGGGCCTTCGGACTTGAGGTACCCACTCGGGCGCCCGAGTACTAGACAAACCTGGAACCGTGACATTGATGGCAAGGCAGGCGGGCGGGGTATCACAAACAGGTAATCAATCCATCAAATAAATGCATGAAGTAAACGTATGCAAGTAGCCGAGCTAGGTACAGGACAGTACACAATGGCAAGGGAAGTAAGTATTTTGTCCCCTGTTTTTCCTTTTGCCTTTGTTTGTTTTCTGTCTTGTTCCCTCCGATGCAAAGAATTACTTTACTTTGAGAAACGAGATCCCGAATGGCATGTGCAATTGTGGGAAAAAAAATTGATAAGAGAGTTTACTGCGACAAATCAGGCAGTCTCGTAGCTTGCAGCGGTAGGTGCCGAAACAACCGGCCCTATTAGCAAACCAGATCACTCCGTTTGCTTGATTATTTGATTGATGCGGGAGTCTGTTTGATCCTGGTGTGAGTGGAGATGAAGTTGCATTCATCTGTTCATTCCTTCTGGCCTTCCCGCGAGGTTTTGGCCCGCCACAAGCTGCGGCAGCTCCTCTGGTCTTCGATGGCTTCTGCATCTGTTCCGCTACAGAGTACATCCCAATCATGACTGCCAGCAATGACTGCATACCATACCTGGTTACGGTGATCCCAACCAACAGACGAGACGTGAGCTCCATGCGCACCCTTTTCAGACTAGATTACCTAGCTAGTCGGCTTCTCGAATCAACATCTCAAAATTGAAATGTACCTTTTTTTCTCGCAAGCAACAACCCTGGTCTCTAGCTTCTTGTTCGTACAGCTAGTCTTGGCGCCGTAATAGCAGCAACGGACCTCCTTCATCTGAAGGCGAGCATGATGAATAACTGCGCTTCGCAACTCTGAGGACAACGCGGGGTCTTTCTACGGACATCAAATGAGTTTTGAACGGACTCCTGAGCTACGTATCACATAGGGTCATGATCGAAAGCTAGCCATGTTTCCGATCCGACTACAGCACTATTGGAGATAGCGTTGAGAGCCAGCTGTCGTCTCAATATGTACGTGCGGCTTTAGGTTGAGCATGTGAGCTCTGACTTTTCGTCAAGATCAAGGGTCGTCCCCGGCGCTTGTTTCTCTAGCGCCAGGTTAGGGACTGGTGCCTTTTTTGCCGAATACTAGTGATGAGCAATATGGTTTTTTCTTCTTTTTTTTTACCAACCGCTTAACGCGTGTTCTCCCCAGCCACTCATAGTGATAGCAGTAGCAATCTGCCAGTATAAAAACTCAGTGTTTAAAAAAAACAACGATCCAAGAAAGAACGTCATTGTAGCCTAGAACTAGTGCCCTTAAAGGATACTTTAGGTATCTGGCAACATTGAGCCAGAATGACATACGTAACACTCGTTGTATGATGCGGGAATATGCAAGGGAATAGTAAATTCTATACTGAATCCTATTTTATATTTATGTATCTTTCCAGTTTGGTTAACTGTGGATCGAGAATCACTGAAATCCCATGCCAAAGGTGAGTTCCCTCGCATAATTTCCCATATCCTGTATAGTCATCATCCCAATGCAAGCTCAATTGGAATCTACGAGAAAGAGCATTGTTTTCCTATTACGAACCTCCAAAATCATGATAGCGGTTGGCTGCAAACAAACTCGGCGCTTTAGGCATGCCCCTGCAACCCAGCTGAACTACGATTGGCATCGGGATGAGGAGTAATCGATAGTTCACGAGGGATAGAATTATACTACATTATTTAGGTGCCTTACTCACTGGTACGATACCGTATCAAAAATCCTTACTCGTGTCCGCAACACACTCATTCGGCAGGTAGTTTGTAGCCTCGCAATATGGTTGCTTGATGCCAATCACAGGTTGGATGTGTACCTTACTTTAGGAGTACGTAGACCAGACAAGGAGGTTCCTATCCCGGACTACCCAACAGGCTCTCCTCGTGGCAGCCTCTGCTTACCATGTTCCTTCCATGACCCGAGGAGCCATGGTTTTGATTGGTAAATTTTTTGTGAAATTGTTTTTTTTTTTTTTATCTTTATTTTATTTTTACTTTTATTTTTCCCTTTCATGTCATCATTTTTATTTCCGCCCATATCCTTACCGGTTCCTATTTGGGCAAGCAAATCACACACCCCGTCATGTTCAGAATTGCACATCACCCACCCTACCTCCATCCCCTTCATCCCACCCACACCATATCACCCCTCAAAGCGGCAGCACACGGAGGACAAGACTAGACCTCCTCGCCCTTATTTCCCGTCGTTCAGTCCGTTCTTTTCTCTCAACCTAACTCCACCGTTTGCTTGGGCCATCGTCCATCCTTCAATCCACCCATCCATCCTCCTCCAGGCCCCTTGTACGCACCCATCCACACTGTCGAGCAGCAGGTCCGACCGTGAGCCAAAGAATATCAACGCATGGGGGGGTTTGCGGCTACAACTTACTCAAGCAGCCTTTGAACGATAGTTTTGATCGATGCGCATCACCAAAAGCCACGACCCCAAGAGCAACAAAAGAAACCTTCAAAGGCCTAGCATCAAGGTGTCTTGACTACCTACATTTACCTGTTTACTCTTACCCATCGGCTTTTTCTGTCTGCTCTTTTTGCATACCGGCTCTGTCTATACGCGGAGAAACAAACATTCCCTCCATCGCAGACGTCCGAATAGAAAAGAAAGGGCCCCAGAACGCACAGACAAAGACCACACGGGCTCGGGTACCCGCTTGCCGCAGCACCAACGAAAAAAGAAAGAATAAAAAAAAAGATTAGCGGGGGTGGCAGCTCAAATTATCTAGGTACCTCCTGGGTACATCCCAGGACGAACAACCCAAAAGCACCTGTGACAGGGATCCGCAGGGCCCAAAACCACACACCCCGGGGTCCCCCGCGCCGTAAGTGAGTGACGGCGGCGGCGACGCACGCGCTCTTGCCTGGTGTAGGCTGGAAAGAACGAAGAATACCAAACCTAAAGAGAGCAGAAGCGAACAGTCAACGAGTTGAATTTTCTGGGCATCCAGGTTCATGTGGATGAACGGTTTAGCCCGTTTGTCGTTCGCAAAAAAAAAGGGGACCAGCTTCGACTTTCACCTCCCTTCTTAGCCAGTTTCTTTCTTTCTTTGCTTGAATTTATTTACGCCCTTCGACTCGACTCGACTTTGTTCGCCGCGCGCCCTTGTGTTGCTGGCTACCATCCAACTCAAACTCCCTGACATGGTAAAGAACGGTTAGACACAGCATAACTTACCTGGCCTCACCTACCACCAGTCAGGTACCTCCTGTCCCGACTGCCGTTACGAGGACCTAGTTGGCTTCAGTCGTCAGCATACACAAATCGACAGCCACTTGGGATTATTTTTGGCCTACCAGCGTGGTCCTGATCAACAAGTCAACACAATACGTCTTGCTTTACAAGCGGCCCTCGCGAGCGCATGCACGAATATATCAAAGTCTCTGTGCGGTCGCATGCATGGCTAAATATAACGATTTATACATCGCAGCCACATCAACATAAGCCGGCTCGCCAACCGTCAAGGAAATAAAACGTCTGTTTTTCCTGGTGTCGCTTGCTTCTTGGTATAAGCTAGCCTAGCACCCACCCGAAAGCCAGGACAAGACAGCAGCAAGCAGCCACCACCACACACTCCATCCCATCAGATCCAACCCTCGGCCCGACCTTAAACTTGCCGCAACGCACGCACACCTGCAATCACTTGCGCCAACTTCTCCGCTCCCACGCATCCGTCCGATTCGCACCCATCACATCACACACAACTCAGCAGCGATTCGCGCACACACCCCATACATCGCATCGCATCGCATCGCGCGTCCAACGAAGGAAAGTTGGTCTGTCTATCTGTCTGTACTTCCACGCAAAAACCACATTTTTGCTGGATCGACTTTGACGTTTTGCCACCACCTCCACAATTATCTTCATTCGCACCTGAATCAGTCCAAACCAGATTGCATCGCAGCACGTCGCCTCGCCAAACTGTGCAAAACGTGGTCGGCCGTCAATCGTCGCCGTCCCCATGTACCCTGCACAGCCCAACGGTGCTGAAGGTGCGACAATCAATCCCGCTGCTCTCAGCTCTTCCGGTAAGTCCGAACAACTGCTTCATCTTTTTTTGTTCAAACCTTGTCGCGTCATGATTCTCGATGAATTCTTTCTGCGCATTTCGGATATTGCCATTTTCTGGTTCATTTGCGCCCACGTGCATTCTTCCTTTCATTTTCCGCGCTTGACGCGGTGACTCGCTCAACTGTTCGCACCAATACGTCACAATAGCACCTTGGGGGCGCGCGTGCGGCCTGTGCACTTTTTGAATGTTTAGGTACCCATGACTCTGTATCTAATGCGGGCGACACACGCATTTGCTCTTAATTTGCACCATGATGCTCGAGAGGGATGCGACAAGACGACAAACACAAAAAAAGTTGTCGCGAACGGAGATTGGTGGCTCGCAGTGGTCGAGCTAGCGTTTTCGCGTCTTGCATCGCGACACTGAGAAATCGCCGCTGACACTCTCTTGTCATGATGTACAGATTTGAACCGGGGCATGAAGAGAAGTCGCTCTCCGGAATATCCCATTCAGACCGGGACAGTTGCGGATGACGGTACGTCGCAGAATCCCCAGTTTTGTACACCTTGACACCACTCCTCATCGGCTTGTGTACTTCGGCATCTTGCGTTACGTGTCGCGCCGTGCGACGTAGACCCTGCCTCTGCGAGATCCTGACTGTTGCTGACGGTGCGCCGGACTATGGGAACGCAGAAAAGCCAAGGAAGCGCGGGAGACCTATGAAGAACAGACCCAGCGGGAGCCTTGACGACTCCCAACACGGCCTCGCACCGATGCAGACGCCTGTACCACTTCCCCAAGCAATGCCGCCCCAAACCCCTCAGTCTCAGACGATGCCTCTGCCCCTCCAGAGCCCCCAGCAGTTTGCCCCGCCGGCTGCCACGCCGTCGCATGCTTCACCTCCGCCACCACCCAAACCGACACCAAAGTCTACACTGAAGGCTCTGCCAACAGTGCGCGACCACACGACGGACCAGCTCGTCCCCGGCGGCGATGAATACATACCACGCGAAACGGACGAGGCAGGGGAGAAGAAGGTCATGCCAAATGGTCAGCTAACCGGCGGTCGTGAATACAAATGTAGAACATTCCTGGTCCCGGATCGAGGAGACAAGCTTTTCATGCTTGCCACTGAATGTGCGCGAGTGTTGGGTTACCGAGACTCGTATCTCCTCTTTAACAAGAACAGGTCTCTGTACAAGATTATCGCGAGCCAAGTGGAGAAGGACGACTTGGTCAACCAGGATGTCCTGCCGTTTTCGTACCGCTCCAGGCAGATTGCCATCGTCACGGCTCGCAGCATGTTCCGGCAGTTTGGTAGCCGCGTCATCATGAACGGACGGAGAGTGCGCGACGATTACTGGGAGGGCAAAGCCAGGAAGCAAGGTTTCACAGAGGCCGATCTGGCAGGCGAGAAGAGGCCAGGCGGAGGAAAAGTCAGGGAGGCTCAAGAAGCCGCCCAGGCAGCCCAGAATGCAGCACTAATGGGGCCGCCGCAGGGAGAAATCGTCTACAGTAACACAGGCCACTATGGCGGCGCGCCCCAGGCTCCTCTCATTCAGCCAGGTATGATTGGAGCCCCCGCCGGGTCCTCGACCAGAATGCCTGTGATAACACTAGGACCAGAATACACGGATACCCGGAGCCGCGATTATTCCTCCAACGTACTCAAGGCCCCGCGCCAGGAAATCACTGGCCCTCCTTACCAGGACAGGATCCAGCCGTCGCCCATTCCAGAGCTCCACGCTCAGGCTCACCACGCTGCCGACTTCAATCGAGGCATCAACCAGCAGCGCGAAATGCGAACCAACTACATGCAAGATGTGTACCGCAGGCCTCACGAGCAGCCGCCCTCCTTGACCAACGTCATGAGCCAATCCGTAGGGAGCTCTGATGCTTCTCTGCCCCCAACGAGCAGGGCATCTCATCAAAGCAATGCTACATCGGGACTACAGCAGCCACACCAGACCGCATCCACGCAGTCAAACCAAGGGAGTCTTGCTAGCCAAAGCCCACAGCTTATGATGACGGCGGCGCCTTACTCCCAACCTCTGACCTCTCAGTCTCAGATACAGCCGCGTCTAGGTATGAACATGCTACAACTTCTTCCCACCTTTTACTCTCCAGATATGACTTCCTGGAAATTTTGATACTTGGCAGTCTGGACTCGATTAGGGAGCTTTTACTAACAAAGTTTTGCCGGTCAAAAAAAAAAAGGCTCCTCGGGCGGCTTGCAGTCTGGTGGTCAGACTTACAACTACCAACAGTCGAACAGCAGCTGGCCACAGACGCCACAAACCCCCCAGTATAGCTACAGTCACCCCGGCCAGACGCAACAGTCGCCTCATCAACAACAATCCCAGCAGCAGACATCATCTTCGCAGCAGCAACTACGACAGCAACCATCAAATCAACAGAACAGCACCATGCCTTATTCGGGCATGCCAGGGATGGCTCAAGGCTACACAACTGGGACTATGAACCACGGACTGCCGTACGATCAGACTCCTCGGCAGTATATGCACCAGACACCTTCTGCAGCCCCAGCAGTCACGCAGTCTTGGTCTAGCCAGCCTCAGGCAAGCTGGCAAGGATGGGCTGGACAGCCGCAGTGATCAGTACTGACTTGTCAACGCTCACTATTCGGATACCCCTATCGACCACCGCAGGCGTGCTTCAACGCAAACGAGACTGCACGCTATGCGGGATGTTTACGAATAATCCATTTAGCTCGTGAGCTTGACCGATGGAAACTATTCAGCGAAACGAAACACGCAATTTATTTATTGATCCTCGCACCTAACGGCAAGTCTTCGCTGTGACTTCAATCGTGGCAAGACTACCATAATCATCATCTTTCTGTACTCCCTCGATTGGCTACACCCAGCGTATTCCCTTTCTACTATTTCTCTGGTCAGGATTCTTACTTTTTCTTGGAAATTTAATGCATGGATCCTTTTTTTTTTTTTTTTTTTCAAACGGGATGCCCTGCTCATTTGGTTCAGCTGTTTGGCGCACAGCTTGGGTAACAGGGCATCGCGTGCCAGGACCTCTATTCATTGGGAAGGCTGATCTGATACATTGCCTATGAAGTGGAAATTTCAGGGTTCAGTGTTTTTCTCTTGTGGTTTCACTATCACGGCTTTTTGGTCGACTTGTTTCTACAGTGGTCTAGGTTTCAGTACAGGACCAGCTCTTGTTTTCTCTTTTTGCGAATGTTTGCTTTTCCCCCCAGCAATTGTGTATTGCCCTCGAGCACTCGCTGTCTTTGACTTTTAAATTATGTGCTTTGCTTACTTGTGTGATATCGGGCATCATTCGGAGGAGTTCTTAGCTCTTGGACACCCCTTTTCCTTGTTTCTTTTTTTTTTTTTTGTGTATCGTTTTTATACAACTGTTGGTCGTTTCAGATACCTGTGTCGTGGCATGTTTTGTGCTTGTTGTGGTGAGGTGGGATAGTTAACTTGTTTGATATTTTCTCGGTCTGGCCACAGGAAGGTATACCGGTTGCATACAGGTTTTTTGGTCTTGAGCTCGATTTTCTACTTTTTTTGCGCGCGATTTAATTGCTTAGCGGACCTTGGAGTCTGGTTGGATATAGGATGGAACTTGGTACTGGTTGGCAACTATCATCTGGACCGATTCCGCAGTTTGTTTTTGCCGTTCGAGTATTATGTTTTTATCTTGTATCTGCTTGAATATCACAGAATTATATTTTTCTTGCGCTGTTGGAAGTTCCAGTCGCGAATGAGTCCACATGTCCGATACATTACTCTCTCTCTCTCTGTCTCTTGCTTTTGCTTTTGCCATATATTGAGCAATTGACATACACGCATGGTGGAGATGGCGCCAGGTGCTCGTGGTTCTCTCTTTTTGCCGGCGGCTGCGTTATCAACTACGGTCCAGCCTGTGATGACATTGAATGATATTCCAGTTCTGAGATTCCAGATGCGATGGGCGTGATTGATTAGAGACTCACACTTGTCGTATTTGAAAATCTCAGTTATATAGAGCATGGGCGAAAGTTTTTTTTTTTGTCATTTCCAAGCGATGAGACCTTCTCCCTATATGCTAAAGCTTGGTGAATCATATTCCCCGAACGCCAACAAGGCCCAAAGAACAAACGCCAAGCCCAAGAACCACCGATGTATTTTTGGATTTCCCTGCGATACAGCGTGTAAATAATACATTAGAAGGATGAAGAAGAGAGAGAGGAAAAAAAAGGGGGCCATCGTCCCCCGTCCAGGCCCGGGCCTCGTCACAGCCTCGCCGCCGCGGCGACCAACAAACCGAGCGCAAAACCCGCAGCCGCAACAGCGGCCACGGCAGTGGCCGTGAGCGAAGCGCTGACGTCGCGCTCGATCCAGCGCCTGCCGAGACGCAGACGGCCGATGCGCATGTGGTACAGCTCCGTGGAGACGGTGGCGCCCTCGACCAAGCGGCCCGGAGGTCGTGGGAGCTCGATGGAGGACGGTGGTCGGGGTGTTTCTTCTTGTTCGACTCTTTTTGATAATAGACGTTGTTTTTTGGGTTGTTGGTTTTTAGTCGTCACTGTTTTTTTTTTTCGGACGTGGAGAGAAAACCACCCCTTTTCTTCAGTGGCTTGCTCGCTGCGAGGAGAAAAGAGGCTGGAGATGAGGAGATGGGGCGGGGGGGCATCGTCAAGGGAGGGAAAGAAAAGGATTGGGGGATCGGTCGAAGAAGGGGAAGAAAAAGAGTCACGAAAAGAGATAGAGGGAAAGAAGAAAAAAAATCTTACAGCAGACACAATGTCACGTTTCCATCAATGCGCGCCTTGAGCTCCAGCTCGAGGTCCAGGTTCAGGCCCAGCTGGAGCTTGGGGACCTTTCTCCTCTCCGTCGGGCGCGGTATCTCCTCTGTCGCGTTGCTCGCGCTGCTACGGTAGGTGCTGTGTGCGCCGTTTCTGTTTGAACTCCTGTTTTGCTGGTACCTGTTCTGCTGATGTTGTTGTTGTTGTTGGTATTGTGCTTCTTCTTGTTGCTGCTGAAGCGGCGTCGCCGTCGTCGTCGTCATGAGAGCCCCCTTGTTCCGGTTCCGCCGCCTCCTGCTCCGCCTGCTGCTGCCGCCGCCGCCGCCACCCGCGCAGCTCTGCGAGCTGTCGCCGACGCTCGAGGCCGCGCTGCTGCCCGACGTCGACATCTCCTCGATCCTGCGCCTAAGCTCGGCGATGATCTCGTCCTTTGTCTGGTCCTCTGGCGTGGCGAAGCCCGCCAGGTTGGGCGGGAAGAGGTGGTTCCCGTTCATGTTGTATCTGGGCATCGTGTTTTTTAATGGACACAGTTCGCGCCTCGTTCTTGTTCCTCTAGACGAATCCTTCGCTGGTGGGTTGCCTGGTTGCACCTTGGTGCGTTGACTCGTGTTGAAAGTTTTGGCTGCGTGTTCTTGATAATCCCACTCTCTAGACTAAAATCAGCCAAGCCTCCACCAGCCGATAGTCGAGAGGATGGCTTTTTTTCTTTGTCTGGCGAATATGAGAGAGCGAAAGAAGATGGCGGAGCAGTAAACTACAAGGTAAAAAAAAAAAAAAAAAAAAAAAAAAAAGAAGGGCTGCAAAAGCTAGAGAGTGACAACAAGCCGACGAAACAAACCAGAGTCACCGTAACGTGTTGGAGTTAAACAGGGGCAGGGCCAGGAGCCCGGTTCCCCTTTTATACGACCCTCCTTCTATATAACCGTGGTACGATACAAGCCAGGCCTACCCCCGGGCGGATCGGATCATCAAAGAGTTTGAAAATAAAAGAAGGGGAAACCACAAGGCTTTTTTTTCCGGTGTCTCCACCTCCACACATCCTAGCAGTTTACTGTACCACTATGATGGTCTGGCTCCGGTTTCCCAAGGGCCGACTAGAGCTGCAAAGGCGAAAGAGAGTGAGCAATGAACCATAGTACAGAGCAGCTTGCTAATTAGTGAGTACCTCAAGGGCAGTCACGTGCCATGGTTCCCGCCGTCTTTTTATTTTTTTCTTCGAACCAAGGGTCAGTTGCTGCAGGGGTTATGTTTCAAAAGAGCTCAACCTCGTACGATGCGTGAAACTGTCTGTCAAGGCGGAACCAATAAAGTGTGGGGTGATCGACCCATTCTACCGACAAGTCGCCTTCAATATCGACTGGCTCTTTTTTTTATTCTTCTTCTTTTTCTGACTCTCTCTCGGCGGCAGGACTGCTAAGAGAAGAGTTACTAAACAGGCGGTGATGCCAAGTTGATATGAGTGACATATTTCTCCTCAAAAACTTCGACATAAACAAGTACGTCTTGCCTGGGAGCAACACTTTCACACACATAATCCTAGCTGCAAACTTACTCGGTTTCAAGAGACGTGGTTATGTCTATAGTGGTTCTTGACAAAACTGTTAAAAATGTACTGCCTCTAAACAAACCTCTCCAATCTTCGATCTTCAGTTTTTTTTTTTTTTTTTTTTTTTTTTTTTTTCCTTTTTTTCCCCCTTGGTCTGGATCTCACCCTTGTTGGTGATATTACACCATAAAAATACCAGGGTAGGTCATCCTGGTCCTAATCACCCATAGATACACTCAAGCATGGCATATGCCTGCAGAGTGTTTCTCGCTTTTCTTCCTCAGCTCTTCAAGACACGGTTAAAGATGCACTCCCGTCCAGGACCACTTTTGTATATAAGTGGTTCTCATCTCAAGTCGTCTGGTGCGCATGTGATGCGGGTGATGATGGTCGCATGTCGCATGGCCTCAATATCTTGCATCTCTTGTCAACATCTAGCTGAGCCACTGATGAGGCTGGGGCTGCTGGATACGGCGCCGAAGGTGGTCCAAAGCGCCCAATCGACTGGTCCGGCCTCTGAACCCATGCTCATTCCAGCGATGCAGGAATGGGAGACTGTACTCCATGCAAGACCCCACAAGCAGGCTAAGACCTTCGTGGGCTCCTTTCTGAACAATCATACAATCAAGTATGGAAATTCAGCATCGACAGCGTCGGGGATGATCGGTCTGATTTTAGGTTGTGGTTTTTCTGCTTTGTTTCTTTTTTTTTTTTTTTATCCTCCAGTCGGTATCATCAGCTACTGAGCAGATCCCTGACACTCATCCCCCTTACCACCGCCGGTTTTTGAGATCCCGGAGATGAGGCCGTGCTGGCTGTGGTACTGCCACGACGATCGCTGTTGAGCATCAGTAACACGGCCGCACTGGCCTCCTGTTCATCCCTCAAGGGCCCCAGCGCCGGGCTGGTCAGCGTCGAACCCGGTCTCGATGTGGAGTAGTAACCGCTCGTCGGATATGGCTGTGGTCCAAGTGCTGGGGATGGGGTTGCCGACGGGACCGACGCAAAGCTGTAATGCCGTCCACAGTGCCCGTGACGCCCTGCCGTTATCAGCGCGGCGGCGGCTACTGTCGAGACTGACGAGTATGTGCTGTCCTGCCGCTGTGAGTCCTGTGCCATTAGCGCAGGAGAGATTGATGCCGAGTGTATTGACCTGTCGTTATGATGCCGATAGTGTTGTGCGTGTGATTGTTGTCCGGTCAAGGTCGGCGATAGGACCGCCTGTGAATCGCCTGCCATTTCAACATCTGGTGAGCTGTATGTCGAACCCGCAACTGTCGGAACAGTCTCGTAAGGAGTGCGTGCTCCCGTCGGCGTGTGATGATGCTCATCCTCCTCGTCCATTTCATAGTCATCATATGATAGAGCTGCCGTTGGAGGTGGTGCAAGCTCCATAGGGGTAGACTGATCTTCCCTCTGGGACTGGAGCTTAGAGACGCAGTCTTCGAGATAGCGGATATAATCGATAGATGCCTTGAAATATGGATACATTTGTTACTTATTAGAGTCTTTTGAAAGAAGTGAGGTGCCTTGAGATGCAACACACTTACTTGCAGGATTGCCAGCTTGTGCATCTCACCAGTGCATGCTGGAATCATATTCTTCAACGTGGCAAACTCCTCATTCATCTTGGATCGTCGCCTCCGCTCTATAAGACTATGTGCAGTCTTTCTCGCTATCTTTCGACCCGCAGCGCTGGTTGCCGAAGGTGTCTTCTTCTTGGTCGCCACCGGGGAGCCGGTATCCCCTGGCGCTGATGCTGGCGCTGCCGATATTGCCTTATCATTAGAGTCGGCTGCCGATTTTGAAGTGCCGGGTTTAGCCTTGGATGCCGGCTCCGGTCGGTCGTTGTCCTCAGTCTTCGATCCTCCTGTCGACTTTGGCTTCATCTGAATTATCTTGCGTGACCTGGTTGGTGGTGGTGGGAGTGCAAAAGTATCCTTCTTGCCGCCAGAGCCCACAGCCGTAGCAGCGGTCTGGGCCTGGACAACTGAGGACCTGCGCCTGGACTTGACGGTCTCGCTGGCTTGCAGAGGGTAGAGAGTTTTCTTAGGGCTCTGTTTCGGACTTGAAAGAGACTCGGGTGAAGGCACGGCTGGAGAGGATGCGGCATTGGTCTGGAAGGCACCCGCCATCGCCCCGGGCTTGCCACTGCTGATGGCTGGAGGTGGAAGCTCAAATGCCATCTGCAGCGAAGCTAGCTGCTTAACTCCATCTTGGCCTTTGAGGTCCGTTGAAGATGCCGGGGTCAAAGGGTGCGCTGCTCGAGGCATTGTTGCGGCGGATCGTGTTGATATTACCTTTTCCTTTGTCAAGTTACGAGGGTCTCTCGATAGCGTCTTTGCAGTCGTAAGCCGTAGATCAAGATCAAGGCAACTGATTAAAGCAACTGCTCTATAGTAAGGCAGCAGCTTCAAGTAAAAGCGCTGTATGTGCTTGTGTTTTGCCCGACACTCTGTCGCCTCACGGTTTATTGATTGGTATCTGGTCTTATGCTGGGGAATGGAACCAAAATTCAGGCTTCATCAAAGATGGTGGACGAAAATGGAATGTACCGGCTCTCGTGGTCAAGTGACGCAAACATACGCCTCAAATCCGAAGAAGAAGAAGAAAAGTTGAAGAAGAAAAAGGAGTTGACACTGGAGCTGCGAGAGCAGGACAGTGGGTAGATAGATAGTGAATGGGTGGTGGTTGAGTTGACCCTGGTTCATCGATCAAGGTTGGGTAGCTAGTAACTAATGTACCTAGTTAGGCTGTAGGGAAACGAGCACGTGCTACAGGATCGAGCTGTAGTTGCCCCTGTCGCGTGTCAAAAACCAAGGGCCGGATTTTCTGTTTCTTCTCTCGCAATGCTTGAAAGGCAGGTGTGGGTGTGCAAGGCAGACAAAGGTAAAATGAGTCGCGTGCTACCCGCTGGCGGGATGAGGCAGGATATAGCGAAACAACAAACAAAAGGAACTGCTAAAGATGGAGCGTAGAAGGATGGCCGGACCGACGGTTACGATACAAGGGTATAAAATGACAGGCTGTGCAAGGGAGTAAGGTTTGAGGCGGAGTAAATTTAGCTGAATACTTGGGTTGACTAGGTTTTTTTTGACTGGGCCGATAGATGGGGATAGGGAAAACAAAACACAAAAAACCGAAATAAAACGAGATCATTGACATCATACCAGGTTCACGTCGTCGGGAGAGGGATGCAGATTTGTTTTCTTTGCTTTGGAAAACAAGAAAAGAAAACCCCTCTCACCTGATCTTGCTTGAATCTAGTCCGCAACGCTTCTTGAATGTAGTTGTTTGTCTACGGCACAGGAAGGCCTAGGTACTTGCTCGATTTGATATTAGCTCCCCGTTTGACACTGAAAAAGCAAGGCTCTAAACGAGCTAACCTGCTGCCTCCGATCTGCTTCAGCGGACAAGACTGGGCAGGCACGTTTCCAGTTTTCCCACAGGCGTCCGGGTCCATTCGGAATCCAGGGAGCGCAGCACGAGCTCAAACCTGTGGCAAATAGCAAATCAGAATTCCTAATTTCATCCTGAAAGAGTGAGTGTCTCTACCCCCTCCACCCCAGAAAAATCGCAGCAGACCGGGCACAGAGGGAGAGGGTTGGTTATTTTTGCCTCCCCCCGGGAAAGAGCAGGCGCAAATCGAGGACAATTGACGTTTGGGGTGAAGTGCTTGGCTTTTAATCCTTCTTGGCGGTTGTGCCCAATCGCAGATCAGAATTCGGGCACGTTGTCGTCTTAATGGGCAAGGAGGCACGCGACCTGCGACCAGGGACCATGGGCTCAATCCGCAAACTTTGATTGGTCACCCCGAGCAAATGTTTACTGCAACACTTTTGCAAGGTGTATTTGCGACGCATATGGAAGGTGGCGCAAATTGTTGTTTGGGAATATTGAAAACAAAATAAAAATAAACCAGAGAGAAGAGGGATATCGCTGCAAAAGATAGCATACAATCAATGTTACAGCTACCCATCTTGGCATCCGATGTCCATCCCCGAGAGCGCATGGGAAGGAATGAAATGCTCACGTGCGCTTTTCAACTCTAACAGCAAATCACAAAAGAAACGGTATCAACTCCTAGCCATTCCTTTCACCCACATGTTCCGTCCGACACCATGGGGCAGTTCCAGGGGGGACCCTGAAATCGAGTCGGGCGGGCCCTAAAAAAGCCAATCTTTCGACTGGCCACACTACTGCGCAAGAATCTGGAGTTGGCTCCTCCCTTCATTCAAGGGTCCCCCTTCTTTTGTCAGTGATGGTCACGTGCTTAATACCTCATAGACCTTTGGAGATAGAACCCGTCTGTTTAACTGACTGACTGACAAAAAAAAAAAAAAAAACAAATTGTAAAATTCATACAGTCCGGGGAAATTTGCTGTCGTACGCCGTCTTAGCTAAAATGGAGGTAACTGTTGAATAACTCTGTAACATAGTACATTGCTTGCTTACTGTACTAAACAAATAACAACGCGTTTACCCTCCTTTACACCTGGTTGCTAGGGTACAGCACAGACGTCGTCGCGTTGAACTCCTCCTTCAAACTCCTGGTGCTCACAAACCGCCCCAGCAGGTTCATGCTGCCAGCCTTGTCATTTGTTCCACTTGCCCTGCCGCCTCCAAACGGCTGCTGGCCGACGACGGCGCCTGTGCTCTTGCAGTTGATATAGAAGTTGCCTGCTGAGTTGCGCAGCTTGTCCTCGGCAAACCGCACCGCCGCACGGTCGGTCGCGAACACCGAGCCTGTCAACCCGTACTCGCTTGTCGAGTCTACCACTTCGCAAATCTTTCCAAAAGCTGCCGCCGGGTCGCCGTGAAGGTCGTCATCGTAGGCGTATGCCACCAACACAGGTCCAAACAGCTCCGTGCTCATCAGCTTGTGTCCCGGGTCCGTCGTCTCGTAGACGGTCGGGTATACAAAGTAGCCCTTGGAACCGTCGTACTTGCCGCCGGCCACCAGCTTGAGCTTGCTGTCGTTCTTAGCCTCGTCGATAACACCGGAGAGCTTCTTGAACGAGCCCTCGTGGATGACAGGGCCCATGAAGTTGCCATGTTCGCCAGGGTCGCCAATCTTGAGCTTCTTGACCTCCTCAGCTAGCCTCTCGCGAAAGCGCGGCCACATCGACTTGGGGACGTAGAGACGCGACGTGGCGCTGCACTTCTGTCCCTGATATTCGAACGCTCCTCTCACGGTTTGAATGACGGCGTTCTCCAGGTCGGCCGAAGAGTGCACGAGGTGGAAGTTCTTGCCACCAGTCTCACCGACGATCCGCGGGTACGATGCATACTTGCCCTCGGCCACGCCCGCACCGATCTGTCCGTAGAGCTTCCGGAAGATAGCAGTGCTGCCCGTGTAGTGCAGCGCTGCGAACTGACGGTGCGAGAGCACCACTCGCGTCACCTCCTCTGGGTCGCCTGGGACGAATTGGATGACGCCTTTGGGCAGACCAGCTTCCAGGAGAATGTTGTAAAGCAGCCAGTTGGACGCAATGGCAAAGTCGGATGGCTTCCACACCACGACATTGCCCAAAAGTGCAGGTGCCCCGGGCAGGTTGCCTGCAATGGCTGTGAAGTTGAAGGGGCTGACCGCGTAGACGAAGCCGTCAAGAGGCCTGTACTCGACGCGGTTCCAGACACCAGGCGAGTTGTGCGCTGGCTGCTGGGCATACATCTCCTCGGCGTACTGAACGTTGAACCTCAGGAAGTCACACAACTCTGCGGCCGAGTCAATCTCAGCTTGCCACGCATTCTTGCCCTGGCCCAGCATGGTAGCTGCCATGATCTCATAGCGGTACTTTGTCGAGATGAGATCGGCCGCCTTGAGGAAGATGGCCGCTCGGTCGTGGAACGGTAGAGACTCCCAGTTTGCCTTGGCTGCAAGCGCCTCGTCGATGGCTCGGGAGACATCTTCGGGGCTCGCTTTCGAGTAGGTCGCAATGACTGTTTGGTGGTCCGCTGGGTTGACTTGTGTGCCCGTGGATGAAGTCTTGATCTATTTATTGTTGTTCGGCAAGTAGTCAGCAACCCGATAGCTTGGTGACGTGAGCTGGATGGCAAGGTGAATGTCGGGATATGGTACACACCTCCTTGCCTCCAACTACGATTGGTACCTCCACGGCACCCTTTTGCTTGAGGGCCGACAGCGCCGCCGTCAATCCCTCCCTTGAGGAAGAACCCTTTTCATAGTGTTGCTGTACGTCCACCAGTAATCATGTTAGAATTGAAACTGCCGCCCAAACCACACAGCGAGTTGAGTGTAGGGTCCAACGTACGTTAGGCTCGTTAACCACCTTGGGAATCTTGAATGATGCAATGGTCGACATCCTGATCTGCGAGGTAGAGATTTGTCTAAGGCCAGACGGAGCTCTTCGGAGTTGGTGTGGAAGAGGTGAGGAATATGAAGGCCGCAGAGCAAGTCTGCTTGACCTTGTTAAGGTGAGACCAAGCCGTGTTAATGCCATTGCAGCTGAAGCTAAGGTGTGATTGGTTGCAGCCAAAGTTAAAGCTGATCCCAGGACGAGCACGAGGTCAAATTTATGGCTGTAACCGGCTTGTTTGTATCGGACGATGGTTAGAAATGGTTGGATTCTTCCCTTAAACAAATGCAACGAGACTCCGATCGGAGCTTGTTAGTGACGTTGGGGCTCGCTTTGTAGCGGCTCAATGTCATAAGAGCACGACCCCGCAAAGACAGCCCCTCTCACAATGACCAATCAGGACGCTGGATATAGTGTCTAAGAGTCCAGATGTGGGGCTAAGATGCCGGCAAGACGGACTAAAAGAGCCGACAACTCTCTATCACACCATTGCGATCTGCCACAGTAATCCACCGCTCCTACAAAGTTTATTCAATGGGCCATGCTGTTATCTTGCTATCGCTCGGGCAGACAGGGAAAGTTACCAAGAAAACTTGGCTGAACTGACTCTGCAAATTTAAAGCACTGTTTTGCACAGGCCAATGAGTACCAGAATCGAGGGAGCACAGTTCAGTCGCATTCACTTCAATGCTGGCGATGCTAGCATGATGCCTTGTGTGTCACACATACTCGCAAGGGCACAGCTGATCATTTCAAGAATCGTCGTGACTGCGCAGAAAACAGTAATTTTCATGACAAGTGTGTTCCAAGTGCTGTCAACATACGAGCCTGACCTGAACGCCCTGAACGCCACATATTCCTCATCTTCAACCTGCCTTGCCCTTGTCACAAGCGGCCAGCCACCATGTATTACTCCATCATCGAATCCTCCTGATCGACACCGGCGGTCTCTTCTCCATCGCCAAAGAGGCCTTCAATCTTGAACTCCTTGGCCCACTCGGTCACAATCTGTTTCTGGTCGGGCATGGTAGCCTCGTCGTTGACGGTAGTTACCGAAGAACCAGCACCAGTGGCCGAGGAATCCGCATTGGCCACCGCCAACACAGGTGCGTCGACCCAGCCTTGAATACGGCCATCCCGCCAATCCGTCACCACAGTCATGGCCGCTGAGGTGATGTTGGGCACGCCACCGCGACCCAGCCTGCCTCGCTTACGTGCGACCTGTACCAGGAAGTCGGTGGTCGCATCGCCTGAAGCGTCTGCCAAAAGCGGCGGTAGATCGTAGACATCTGACAGCTTCTTCAGGAGATCAGGAGAAGCCGAGAGTCGTTTTAGTAGTAAAGTTACCGCTGGCACAGGGTCTTCGATGTGTTTAGGCGGCACGGCGTTTAGAAGGACCAGGTGGGCATGGGCTTCGGTCTTGTTCTTGGGGACAAAGGAGGTCGATGTCGATGACGTAGATGGAAACACAATACCCGGCGAGTCGAGTAGTGTCAGTTTTGAGTCGATCTTGACCGATCGAATTGCAGTTGTCACACCGGCCTCGGCACCCGCGGGACAGGCAGATCGTTGACCGCGAGTACCACTCATGCGTGACAGCAGGGCGTTAATGACTGACGACTTTCCAACATTGGGATATCCAATGACACCGACGGAAACGGCACGCTTCAGGTTGCGTCCCGCAGCAAAAGACTTGAGCGCACGGAATAGGGCTGTGCTTGTGCTTTGAACCGTCACATCGCGGTGGTTGAATGTGTGTGCGTTCGGGGCAGCGTTGGACGCCCGAAGAGGTAATGTGGGAAAGTAGCGCCGCAAGTGCGTCAGCCATGCTCGGAGAACAGGCGGCGGGATCAGATCCACCTTGTTCAACACAAGAATCAGCCGCTTGCCACCACTTGCTGCCGCCATTACAGATCTCTCCACGTCTCTGGACCTGGTTCCCTCTGGATCCCTTGCATCCAGTACGTAGAGAACGACGTCTGCCTGCTCGACCACCTGCTTGAAGACCTTGTCAAAGGCCTTTCTTGAGGTTGCGCCACCGCTGACCTCGATCGCCCCGCTTTCGCCATCGCTGTCTGAGCTGGCATCCGAATCATCATCCATCCCATCGTCGTCGTCGGTTTGTAAATCTTCGTCGTACTTCTCGGCAGCAGCCCGCGCGCTGGCAATAAGCGCCGCCATCGGGTTCGACTCGTCAATGTCTTCATCCATCATGTCGTCTTCCATGCCCTCCACATCCGAGTCTGCACCGTCCTCCTTTGCAGCATCGCCATTCTGCTGAGCTTTGGCTGCCTTGGCCGCCTCTTTCCTTCGGCGAGTCTCCTCCTGTTTCTGGATCTTCGCCTCTTCTATCTGCTGGAGCAGCCTCTCTTTGTAGGGGAAAAGATTAGGGATACCAGGATCTTTCTTCACTTTTGAGACCCATTGCGGGTTCTTCTTGGCGAGCTTCCTGTCCTTTCGCTGCTTGGCTCTCGAGGCTTTCTCGATCTTGTTCCGAAGGCGCACCGGTGTCCGCTTGGACATGGGCTCTGATAATTGATCGCAAGGTTAGTTGAAAAATTAAGGACAGAGCCATTCCCAGAGCAACAATTACTTACTCTTCGGCTTGTTGATTGAGCCTGCCATTTTGAAAGCGATCGGGAGCTGACGTTATGACCTATTAAGAAGTGAAGCTCTTGTCGCGAGACAAAGAACCACGTCCTGCCTGCTTGGAGTTGGTGGGATGGGAACAACTGCGAAAAATTTCTGCCGCTCGTGTCTTCCAAAAAAACTTGACCGCCTGCCCGCATGTCCCCACATTATGAAAAGCCTTGTCCAGTGTTGACCTTGGCGAGTAGGTGGGTCCAGCATTGCTTCAACCAACGACCCATCAGATATCTATCGATCTACTTGACCGCAATATCATTATTTTCTTGATAGGATTTCTTCCCATTTACAAAATTAGCATTTCAACCCCAGAAGTACTATATACACTAGAGGGCTTTTGCAGTCGGCAAACCTTCTGATTTTTCATCTCAAATTATGCGTACATTGAATTATTGAGCGGCCCATCTGCTGAACCAGTCGTCGCCCCCGAGTCGACGTTCCGATAATGTGGCGGGAGCGGAGCTTCCCTAAAGAGCATGGCCCCAGCAGGCGGGGTTATCGAGCCCGGGCAAATGCAGCGTCTGTTGTCCGCCCTGACTGAATCGTCGGGCACCGGAAGCTGACAGTGGCGGCTTTTGCGCAAACTTCTTCTGTCATAAATTAAGTGTCGTCTCTGGCAGTGGAATGTCATCTTAGATATCCACGTTTCAACAAGAATAATTGAATAGAATAGACCACACCTACAGCGAAATCCCGCCACACTGGCTGAACCCTCACACCGCTGGATTTAGACTACTTCTCCTTTTCTCTACACCACTGCCACCTCCTTGTTAAAATCTAATCCTCTCAAGCATCACCAACCATTCACAATGGGAAGCATACAAGTACCTGAGGGTGCTTTTAGCGCTCCGGCGCAGCAGGTCGTCCTCGACGGCTTTCTATTCGACATGGACGGCACCATCATAGACTCGACGAGAGCCATTGAGATGCACTGGGCATCGTGAGTCACTGCTCGGTTTCCCCCAATACCCGCGAGTTACGAACACATTTGGCTAACCATGTTTTGCCTCTCTGTGTGCTTCAAGGGTTGGCAAAGAGATTGGAGTGGACCCGGAACTCATCTTGAAGACATCGCACGGGCGCCGTAGCATCGACACGCTCAAGATATATTGCCCAGAAAAGGCAACCATTGAGTGTAAGTTGCTGGCGCCAGCCCGTGGTTCAAGAATAAAATCCATGGAACAAGTCCGTACAGGACTGATCTTCATCTCGGCTCTTCTTCTCCCATGCTATGCAAAGCTTGGCTGACACAATTAACAATAGACGCCTCCGAGATGGAGGGACGCCTACCAAAGCTGTATAGCAAAGAAGCAGAGGAGATTCCCGGCGCCCGCTCGCTCCTTGACTCCATAATCGCCGCCAAGGCTACTCCCTGGGCAATCGTGACGTCCGGGACGAAGCCGCTCGTCAACGGCTGGCTCGAGGCTCTGAACCTGCCGCGGCCCGAGCACATGATCACCGCCGAGTCGGTCGAAAACGGCAAGCCCGATCCCACGTGCTACCTCATGGGTCTCGACGGGCTCGGCCTCCGTGATCGCGCCGCCAATGTCCTCGTGCTGGAGGACAGCCCCGCCGGAATCCTGGCCGGCAAGGCGGCGGGATGCAAAGTTCTGGGGCTGGTCACCAGCCACACTGTCGAGCAGGTGGTGGCCGCCGGACCAGATTGGGTTGTCAAGGATTTGGCGTCTGTGAGGCTCGTCAGCGCTGATAATGGAAGCGTCACTTTGGAGATTGTGGATGCATTGGATTCGAAGCAGTTGAGCTGAGCATGGCTCGGCGCAGGTTCACCTAGGTCCTCGTCTGTGTTCGTCGTTTGAAAGTCATTGCAACGCGGATAGATGGAGCTCTTGACTTTTCATTGGGGCAAATGCATGATGTTCTCCAGGCTTTATGACTGAGAGCAAGACCTCTACAATCGATCATTGAAGTTATGCCGGAAGCCTTGAAGCATTTCGCCTATCTGTTCGTGTTTGGGCACAGTAGAATACACATCGAGGAGCCAACTTTAGTTGTTCACGAGCCTGCTACATAGTAGGAATTGGCCCTCTGGAATCGAATATGGCCGTTGGTGAGCCGAGAGCATTTGAAGCAAGATTAATGTGTAATTAGCAGCGCCGTGCATCATGCAATTAGACTCCTGCTGTTGTTGCATGCATCCCGTTTTCTCACCGACTGGAGATTAGGTGGACATTTCACAGTATGTCCACTCAAATTAGCCCAACCGCAAAGACCACCCATCCGCACGTTGTCAACAGGCTCTCGGTGTCACCGGCACTCCTCTCACTTGCGCAACTGTCAAACATGTTTCTTCAGCCGGTTTGCAGTCTCACAAAAAGGGGTTTCAGTCATGTAATGCATACAGGCTTTGCCAAGTGGTCATGCTTGATCGTGATGCCAAGATCGAAATCGACGATTGACTGCAGCAGGACAGTGTCCAGCGTTTTTGTTTTCTTATTTTATTTTTGCTTCCTCAGAGCATTGCCCATGGGCCAAAATGCCAAAGCTCGGATCAAGTGTCCCGCGGACTGCCAGATCACAATTTGGTTTGTTCACCGCGAGAGCGAGAGAAAAAAAAAAGAATCAACGGCGGTTCCCTTGTGGGCTTTTCGCAATGTCCTTGCGCGAACTTTCATCCCCTAAACAGTAAACACCAACAATGATTGAACCAAGCGTTGGGAACAGGAAACCATTGATTCCTGCCAACCTACTCCACCTCACCACCAGAGAAGCAAAAGTCGGCTCTCACAGGACAGGGTGAGTAGATCTGCTTTCTAGAAGGAGATCGGATTTCCCCCCGGAAAGCTGTATGTCCCTTGATCCTGGTCAAGACCTAGTAGACGCCATCCTTCTTTTGTTTGGAGGAGGGAAGATCCAAGTAGAAAGCCTTGTCGGGGTGGGTGGGTGTGTGTGTGTGTGTGCATATATAATTCAAGCATCATAATTCCTCCGCAACTAAGCTTTTATTCTAGGGCAGATCAATTAGCTTTCTGGGTGGCTTCGAGAAGAAAAGCTTCGCACGGGAAAACATGCATGGAACTTCTTTTGGCCTTGCACATTCAGGCTTCTGCCTTGGAAATATGTGGGAGATTATAATCGTGTACTCGGCAAGAAGCAAGTTTTATAGAGAACCAAATCGGAAAGTCACTACCGTACATAAAGTTTTGCTGCTACACCGCCGGTGGCACGGCATAATAGCCCGCAGAGCTACCTTATGTTCACGCCCCCCCATGGTTCCGGCAAACATATGTCGGTTGGGCACTGCGTGTCGGAGCGTAAAGAAACTTCGGTCGATCTCCCATCACCATGTGAGAAGGAATGTAGCCAAATAAACAAAACATACCTTAGGTAAGTGCCAGGGTGTTCTTTTCCTCTTGCATGGAAGAACCCCCATCAACAGTACAAGGTACTGAGGGTCTTGAAGCAGCATACTTACCTATCCCCCGGGAACCATGCCATCCTACCCTTACCCTCGAGATGCCGGCCGAATGAGGATCTACACGTCGTCCATAGGCAAAATGTTCTCTTTGAGCGTGGATCATCATGCGTGTACGTACAAACAACCCCGAGCCAGGGGTCCACATGAAGTATCAATAGCCCCCAGAAAATTCCCTTTTTCTATTTCCCCCTTCCAGCCACCACTGCCGAGATGTCCTCCTGCTCCCCTACGTCTGCCGCATGTCAACAAGGCATGCCGTCTCTGTCGCGAGGAACCAGTGGCGGTGTAGAAACACCAATAGTGTCTTCGAAACTCTGCTCCAAGGGCATGTTTTGGGCACAAGAGACCGCTTGGACAAAATCTTGTGGCCCGGTGCCCGGAGAAGTGCGCTGCGAGGGTTGGGATCATCTCCCAGCACCCTGATCATCATTCCCCTTGCTCTCCACCCTTGAAACAGGCATCTCGTAGTCTGCTCTGGCTCTAGCCGGTCACAACAAGCTGTGTGACTCTGCCGTGCATAGACTCTGGATACGAGCATGGCAAAGGTAGCATCTCGTCTAGGGGGTACTGTGCTGATTGAATGATATCATGACGGGACTTTGATAACGATAGCCTGTCAACATGTATAGGCGGTTTTATACGGCCAAGGGACTTTTATAGAATATTCTCTATGCTTCCTAGCCGTATGGCTCGCTGCCGTAACTCTGATATTATATTATAAGTCTCTATGATAACAGCACTAAAAGCCGTCACCACTGGCGAGCCTAGTCTGGATTTTGTTGACCTCAGACATCAACCGTGCTTGTGCAGACGTTCTTCCACGTGTTGGCTTGGAAAAGATTACCTGGGGCAAACAAGATCAGAAAGATAGTTTCAACGTTGGAGACACGCCCGCAACTTTATCACATACCAAAAACACGTTGTGCTATGGGAATGGTTCATCTCTACTTTTGTGCCAAACATGAGACGAACTATTGCGAAGAAACCGGTTGCAGAAAAGCCAAACACAGACAGGAAATTGACTCTGCACAGCACGAACCACATCAACTTTGTTTGTTCCAGGTCGAGGTCATCCGTCATGGTTTGTTGGTTTTGTTGATGGTTCACAAGGCGTTTAGTCTGCCTGGTCTCATATTTCCACACTATCGATAATTGCCCTACGATGTACGCCTCTACAGGGCTGGCCGGGGATTATTCCACGTCAAGGTTCTGCCCAGTTATAATCTCCCCGAGTTTGCGATTTCTTCTAGAAAGATAGTCGATCGAGCCAAACAGGTCTGCCTTGTCTTGGCTGACTGGTTAAACCTGGGTGAAGGACATTTGCTTCTTGCCTTTCTTGAAAACGGGATCACGCACTAACGAACAGCCACTTATTTCTTTCCAAAGACATGGACAAGGGGTAAGAAAAAAAAACAAAAAACAAAAGGACAAGACATTGGGGTTGTCTGATACCTCCACCTGCAAACTGCACCATGCAAAAAAAAAAAAAAAAAAAAAAAAAAAAAAAAAGCACGCGCGCGTCGCACAGTGCTCCCGTCCTCCCAACACCCTGTCATCATGCCGGCGGGAACGTCATCCCAAAGGCAGCCGCTTCTCCCTTGCTGACCTTTAACTCGCCGTAAACAAGTGGAGACCTACCACCCATACCTCTTTTTTTTTTTTTTTTTTCCATGGCGGACTAACAACACTGTACAGAAGTACGTACACACCCTCCACCCCCGGGCTTGGCCCTAGCAAAGCCCAGCAAAGAGAGTGGAAAATGAAAGAAGAAAGCGAGAGAAATGAAGAAGCAAAGGCTCGCATCGCAGTGGAAGATGAAATGGAGACGCTGACATCCTGGCTCTGAGCGCCTGCTTCTTCCACAAGTCCCCGAGTTGCCCGCCAAGGCAAAGAGAGGGTAAGGGGAATGAATGGGCGAGGCAATACCTACTACTGTCCTTGGGTTCGTCGTAAACTAACTACTTCAGGCATACTCCATAGTATAACGCAAGTTAGGTTGAGCTGTGGGTTCGTAAGCTTATTACTACGGAGCACGGCGCTTTCTTTAGCCTCCTAAAATTGTGGATTTTGGTTTTATCAAGCACGCACGTGGGCTCGACGAACAGCGAACATAATGTTCGTTCCCACTTGTCGGTATCTCTTAAAGTCGATTCTATGAAAGTAATCTCTTTCGGAAGTCTCCCATATGCGGACAAATGCGGGTTCTGCTTATCTCAAAGAAGGGAACCCCCTTTGAATTTTGATTACTTCTAGAAGTGGTGGAGCCCCCTTTTAACGGGTAAGAATAATAATATACACAAGGGCTGGTAAGATACTTTGATCAGGACTAAGTAGAAAGAAGAGATCTAAAACAGTCACCAACAATTAAGTATTAGAGCTACCTTTTTCAGGTCTAGATCAATGGAGTCGACGGCTCCGGGTTGTGTTTTTAGGGGTAGCTTGCACTTCCTAGTCAGAGAAACATACAAGGAAAAAAAAGTTGCCCACGTTACCCTGAACAACCAGCCCAGGAGCTAGTGGCAAGTTCAGATACAACAGTCGGGCGGTTCATCTAAAAACAGGTGCATTTTCCGCCGTCGGGTCAGAGCTCAGCCCACCCGAGCTTTTCTTTGTGCACCAGAGCTAAACCCCGCCGAGACCCGGAAGGTGGAGGAGGAGTTAGAGAAGGAAGGAAAGGAAGGTTACGAATGGTAAGGTAAGGTAGTGTAAGGGTGGGTGTGTTGTGTGTGTTGTGTGTGGCTTTCCATCAAAACAAACTCAGAAGGAAACACGAGGGTCGGTAACCTCGTGGCTCGTGTCGACCCGAGCGTGCCGTATTACATGACAATCAAAATTTTGATCTTTAATCATGTCAAATTCGCTACCTTGTCCTCGGGACTCCCTTGCCGTACTTTGTTCCATTGAGGTTCGATAAGCGAGACGAAGTTCTAGAGAAGAAAACGAAGAGCAATAGAAAAAAAAAAGAAGGAAAAAAAAAGGAAAAATAGACAATAGAAATTATCCAATTCGCTCAACCGTTGATTTTTTTTTTGTCCAGCCCAGCTTCAGATTCATCACGTCTCGAAAGTTCTCAGCTAATAGCTTTGACAGCCGCCAGACAAGATCAAGCCTGTGAACCGAAACCCTTGCATGCCGCGTGACAAGTGAGCAGAATTGAGCGGCAAAGTCGAGTGGCACAGCTACAGGAGATGGGGGGCTCGTGCGTAGGCGGCAAAACCGCGGGAGTGGATCTGCTTTTAACCACGAGAGCAACACAAACAACAGAAAAGAGCGTTGTAGACGGGACTTATCGCACTCGCATTCGCCCAATTGCCTGTTCAGGGGCGAAGGGACCCGGTGAGGGGTTTTGGTACCGCGGTGACTGAATCGTCAACCTATCTTCAGAGGAGTCAAAGTTCAAGGTACGCAAGGCATTTATTTACATACAAAGTACAAGACAAAAAAAAAAAAAAAAAAAACCCAGCCTGCGCCGTACGCCGCGCCATCTGTTTAGCTCCAGATTGCTGGTCTAGACTGAACGTCTGCGAACGGTAGTTCAGGGAAGAAGAGGGAGGAAATTTGTTTGTAGCAACAATTTTAGTTGTGTGGCGTGTGTCTTGAACGATGCGCAAAATGGCCTGCGGCATGGGCCTTCCGGCACATCCGTGGTCACCTTTACATGACGGTTGTTAGAGATCAAGCAGCAAGTCACTCTTTTTTTTTTTTTTTCTGCTTGCCGCGACACACGGGCGCCAAAATCCACAGCGAATGCAGGTCGGAGTCTGGGCTGCGTTCACTTTGTCTTGGGTTGTCCAATCACCAAGAGAATCTGCGCCAAGGTAGCCGAATCTCAAAAAGGCTTTGCCTTCCCATCACCTTGGGAATAGGTGCCGATCCCGCACTCACCATGTGTCGAGGGTACATCGTGTACTGCGCGGCTTTACGCAGCTGGCCATTTTGCGCTAGCAATTTGATTGGGTTGTTTAATGCCGTTTTTGTTTTCTCTGAGCTTTCAGGAGAGGGGGAAATTTAATCCCTTTTTTTTTTCTCTTCATTATTTTGGATTGAATGTGCAAATATCACGGGAGATTGGGAACCCGCAATGTCATTTATGCAAACCCCCAAAGCCCCTCAAGTTGCCCCAGCGAGCATAGACGTTTTGTTCATAGGCGAGAACCATCAATCAAGTGGCATAAAAATCCACACAGCCCTGCGCCAGCAGCCTCGAAATAGGCCATCCGAGATGAGGTGCTAACATTGACACAAAAACTTCCATCATCATCTCGAATCAATTCAGTGTGTCGCGGTGCAAAATTTCCGAGCAAGAAAGAAAGCTCGTCAACATATAACCAGCAATTGCGCAGGAGAAATTCCCCCGGTCCTCTTGGTACGGCCCCGGCAAGTGGGGGGCAGAAAATGACGAATTGCGCAGGGCTAATGTCACTGAAAAGCATGTGACCGGGTTTATACATGATCTCCCGAATCGCTTCCAAGAATGCTTGGGAATGTGGGATAAAATGATAGGATGCAAATTTCATGATAATATCTATTATAATCATTTTGATTCCTTGACAAAATATTTTTTGCAGGTATTTTAGTTGATTGCAAACTACATATACGTAGTATGGAGGCATGTGAAGTTAACTCGTTTTTGTCTTTCCCCTCCACTTACCCGGCATCGGGATCCAACCCTTTTTTTTTCTTTTTGCTTGCGCCCCCAAAATGGAGTCCAAAATGTCACCCGGGGGAGAGCAAGCACGCTGCGGTCCAAGCCGAGAAGCTGCTTTGGCTCTACAAGGTGAGAACCCACGCCGATCTCAATGACGGGCACTCCCTGGTTGCCGTTTCCGGAACGAGAGAGTCCTTGCGAGTGTTATCCCGATTGTCGATACGATCTTTTTTCCTTGGTTTTGACTTTTGAACTTTACTTGTTTATCGCGAAATAATGGCAAGATCAACACTGCAAGCTGCCCAACCCAGCATCTTTCCCCGGCCTCTCGGGTCTGCTCCCCACTCCAAGAGTCAGTTTTGTTTGGTTGTCATGGTCCACGTTGTTCACGACGATCATCGCCCGCAAGGGAGCCTTGGGGAGGGAAGGGTCCCCCTTTCTTTTCAAGATGCGGTTTACGATGTCTAACATCAGAAGTCCATTCGGTTGCGGAAAAACCAGGGTAGGGCTTTTAGGTAGAACACCGGGTAACACGATCCTCCTTATCCTTTACCGGAGTAATTTGTTCGCAAAGAGTACCACGTCCGGTACCAAGGTAGCGTGACAGCGGGAATGAACCAGGGTATGCTCTTTTCTTTTCGTTCGTCATTAATCCACACTTACCACCCGTCCCCATCTCTCGTTTAACCACCTGACATGCGAACAGCGTGCAACCACCACCTTTTACTCTTGAGGTACCTCGTAGGAGGTATCATACCAAGTCCATAATATGCAAATTAAGAAAAAAAGCGGAAAATGGCTTGTCGTCCTGGCGGTCAGCACGCGTAAGCCATTTTTGTTCTGGTGATGGATCATATCCGCAAAACCCCTATTTCTTCCCATGGTCCCCACAATCCCGCGATAAGACGAAGAAGCAAAAATACGAAATAACCGCCGATTTCGTCGGTCACCTTCGGAAGGTCCGAGCATCTAAAGATGCCGAGGCGCCGTCGCACCGCAGATTTTCGTCGTCCACAACAGGCTACCGCCCCGGGCTGAGGAACCACAGCATCTGAAGGTTGTTTTCAGCGGGTTTTTAGTGTGATTGTTTCCCTCTCTGCAGCGATGGAGCTGACCAACACACCCCGGTGCATTTCCTTTTTCCTACTGTACCGCTTCAATGATGGTGTACACAACTAACCAACCAGACAGAAGCGCGCGTAACTCGCTTTTTTTTTTTTTTCTCTCTCTCTCTCTCTCTCTCTCCCTCTCCCTCTCTTTGGTAGTTATTCACCTCACCAATCTGTACTGTACCACTTTGGACAGTGATGCTGTCATCCGCTGTGGGTAGCCAGGGGAAGCCTGCAGCCGAACGGGCTGCCCACATCCCCTCATATGGTTCATCGGCCGTACAACCTTACCGTGGTTCATCCGGGTGTCATTCGTCCGACTCGCGTCAAAGGGTCCAGGGTATATCGCCATCATTATCGACTGGGATGACACGTCCCATCGCTTAAAGCGGGTGTCGACCGTTGAATGGCCTCGGGACTCCTCCGAATGGGGCCAAGCGGTAGATGGGACGATAACTGAGCATTTTGGGGGCTTTTTGTTTTGTTTTGTTTTGTTTTGTTTGTTTCGATTTTTGAGGTGACTAGTCTGCGTTGTGAGTATTCGAGTCTCTTGAAAACCGTCAAAGCTTTGTCACGATTAGGTCTGTGCCAGCGCTGTGATATGGTATGTTTTGATTTATTTTTTGATTTTATTTATTTTCTTAAAAAAAAAGAAAAAAGGAAAAAGAAACCTGGCCCCACAAAACACAGACGGCACGTTTAAAAAGCGTCCACACATAAAAGCACGCAAACAAATGACAACATTTACTTCGTACTGCGCAAGTACTGGATGATACATACCCTCGAGGCAACCCTTGCGGGAGGTGGTTGGAAGGAATGCCCGAGAGACAGACCTGAGGCGGGCGGGACCTGATGCTACACAGCCCACACTCACGACTCTGCCTTTGCAGATGGAACCCACCAATGCGCGGGGCGCGCAGGGCAGACCAAGCCCGCCAGTCCTCCACCTGTGGCTAGTGCGAATTTGATAGAGGTGGAGGGGGGGAAACGAGGCAAAAAAAAGTCATGACAGTTTACAAAAGACACAGCCCCATAAATAGCAACTTGCTCCCCATGCAAAATGTCGTGTAACAGCACCGAGAGTGTTGTACGAGATGGGGTTAACGTAGGTCAAAGTCTAAGTACAAAAATTCTAGGATTGTCCCAGTGCTTGTTTGTCTTACAGGGAATTAGTCTACCACAGTAATTAATACTGCGTACTACTCTTCTGTCAGCATTAGGGAAGCAACAACCGTGTTGAATACGATTCGTCGAATATTCCATTCTCTCTTTGTAATACCCATCCTCGCCGTCCTGCCGTGTGTGGTAATATTACCTAAGCATTTCCATTTTAAAAAAATGATTGGACCGTGCTTTTTTTTACAGACATTGATAACGGATGACCAAGATGCCTGCCGGCCGGCGCATGAATAGACCCCATCAGGAGCACGCCTGCGTTTGGAACCCTGGACTCAGGTATGTACCTTGTTAGTACTGTTTGTATACATGTGTAGGCTGGCGAAGTATAATGTAGTAATGGTGGCTATGGGGAAGTGTCCATACGGCGTCCCCTTGCCTACATGGCGACGGAGAAGTCTTGAAACTGAAAGCATGTCCGGATGCTGCGCTGAACATAGTAGTTTTGAAGACCAACAGGGCGGCAAGCAACAAATCTGGACTCAATCGATAACTAAACCTTGGGCAAAATGATACGCGGCACGCAGGCCTGGCATCAACAAAGCACGGCGCTGGGTCCGGTCCCAGGGCCGGCAGTTACTCTAGCGTCTCGTGGCCAAGTTACATGGTCGTCTTGTCCTGCAAAGAGACGCCATAATCTCGGGGACGAACTTGGTGATTGCGAATCAAACGGACGGATAAGCGAGATGGGGCCCCCTTCAAGCTGCATATGCGGGTGGTCTGAGCCAGCGGGAGGGATGAGAGGTTCCACAGCCAGGGAAGGCTGGCAGGGCGGGCAAGAGAAAGGTCAGCCGCTGCCGTCCAAGAGGAGGAGGGAAGAACAGAAAAAAAAAAAAAAAAAAAAAGACTAATGCGGCTAACTGGTAGGCGAACGGGAGGGCTAGACTTGGCTTGTCTGAAATTTCGATGATAATGATACTGGTGATGATGAATGACGATGCGCATCGTTTGGTCAATGCTGAAAAAAAAAAAAAAAGAGATGCCGTCTGCCATACCGTGGCTGTAGCTTATCATGGTTATTGTCCTCTTGGGCGGTCTTGATAATAATCACGACAACAATGCGAGGAGCGGCGCCTCGCACGGCAGGACATGAAAACAAGGGACGTGCGGTATGACGACTCCTGCGCTCTCGGCAGATCTCCCCGGAAGTGTACTGTAGATTGATGAACTGTAATATTACCTCCCTGGCTTGGGGCTCTCGTGTAATTGCTGCGGCGGCGTGCCGTATGATTGATGCACATTTGATCCCCGCTGACTTCATGCCCCCGGAACAAAGTTGAAGGATCAACATAGGGTCCCTATAACGAAAGCGCAAGCAATCGTATTTTCGCTCCCTTGAATTCCCGACCGACCGAGCTTGACTTACTTCCATGATCCCATCAATTCACCAAACCCGAACGGCAGACAAGCAGAGATAAGCAGGGGCAAGGATGATGTGGTCACGGTACCTTATAGTTGTAGCACCGCACGGGGAGGTAATCTTGCCTTTGAAGGAAACAAGCCCTGGCAAGACAAGGTAGCACCAACCAAATGGTTACTACCATGGAAGGGTTGCGGGCTGTCGGCGCAAACACAACAAACAACAACATAAAAAAGCAAAAAGAAAAAAGAGAAAAAAAAAGGCAAAGCACGGACGGGGAGCCAGTAAAGTGTCGTGATCCAGGATCCCTGCCTCTATCAATACCCACCTACGTAAGAGGCCAACTGGCTGCGGGTGGCTTCACAGTATGAAATAGCATAACACACGTACCGAAAACTGTATCTGAGCTCCTTCCAATTCTGTGATAGCCTTATTTGCTTTGCGCGCCCGACTTAACTTGCCTTGCCGTTCCTACTGCGGCAGAAGGTATGCGGCATGAATGCGTCTTGCGTGCAACCAACTCAATTTTGGAAGGCACCTGCATACTGTAGGTAGGTAAGGAGGAAAGTAGGTACGGTATCTACAGTGTATCTAATTACCAATTACCGCAAATCGACAAAGCCTTCTCTAAGCCGTCCCTTCCTCCCCTTTGTCGGGTCTGGAGAGATTGATGCAAGGACAGCAAGCATTTCGAAAAGTAGAGGCCGTCTCCGCCTCCTGTAAACTGGCCCAGCACCAACACTCACCACAAGCCGAAGCTCTACAATCGGCCCATTCCATCCTTCTGTCGTCATATTCCAGAATCGGGATTATTTAGTTTGCGTGGCTTCTCTTCTACCCGCTGCGGATCTAAGGCGGTCAGCCAAAAAGATGCAAAAGCAAAACGACAAGGCACAAACATGCAAACATGACAGTTGGCTGACTGACTTGCATGATGTATGGAGTTCACCGGCCTGAACTCGTGACATTTCGTCGATCAGGTACACAATGAACTCGAATTGCGGACATTTGCAGCTTATGCTGAACTGACCACCCTTAGTTCTCGAGTCTAGCCTGGCAGGTCTTTAGTCCCCTTTAACGGGTGTGTTTGTGCCTGGAACTTGTCGCGGGCTAATGCTAACAGGCACACCCCGGACTCGTGTAGACCTCGACGCACATCAACGGGTGGCCGCTTGAGTGCTAGCCAGGGACGGTCTGCAGTACCTTTGTGATGATCAGCCCAGTTGCCCGGCTGGCTTCATTGTTGTGACAAACCGAGACATATTTCTCTGCGCACTTGCAGCATCCCTATCCACGGATCCCCGAGGCCAGGAAAAGACGTTTGATTTTAGTTCTGGAGATAAGCTCAGACCGAGAGGGGCCTTTTGGTTTGGTCACTCCTCGTCCATCAGCATCCCGACATACCCAAATGCGCTCGCTCACTCAAACATCTCAGCATTTTTGTCGACACTAGAATCGCATCTCGAATAATGACTCTTACTACCACGCATTGAGCACCTTGCATGAGGATTGACAGCGACCATTGATACATTTCATATCCTTCGCATCAACTCTTCTTGTGGCTCAAGATCAATCTCGATCTTTTCGATGCCACGATTTTCCTGCCGTTCCACGCCGAGTGGGGTCGCGGCTACGACGCTTGTGGTGCAAGCCAGGACCATTTTTTCTTTTGATCTTTCTGCTGCTCATTTGATTTCGATCCGTGCATGCTCCTTGTATTGACTCGCCAGGCGATATCATTTCAACAGAACATAACTATCTATGTCACCCGTTACTTCCGACTGCCTTTTTGGGAAGTTTTCTTTTCCGTTATGTTCTCTATCGATTTTACTATGTTGCTTCTTCACAGTGTTTGTCTGCTACCCGTCCACCACCAACATGAACACATGAACATGAATCGTGCTGCTGAAATCTTTCGCCTGCTTGTCTGTCTATCGCCCCTCGAAGACCCGAGAGTGGAAGACTCCTGTCCGACACGTGTGTAGGTAGGTTGCGGGCGGCGCTATAGGAGGGACCGGGATGAGAGGCCAAGATGCTAGCTAGGGTTGCACCAGCTAGGTCAGGGGCGTGGGTGTGCTGACAGGGCCTTGCTAGACAGGGAAAAAAAAAAAAAAAAAAAAAAAAAAAAAAAAAGGGTAGTAGCCCGTCCCCAGCTATGGTCAAATCAGCGCCGCTGGCGCCGAATCACAGCCATGCCAGAGAGACCCCCGCACAACAGGACAGGCCCTGGGTTCCCTTGCCCAATTGCAATGAAAACTCCGGAGCTTTTGACCAAAGGGCTTGCAAGCGCTGGCTGACTGCTGGGGCCCCGCCCGCCGGGATAGGCAACCTGGGCGACTTGCCTACTGTGCTAGTAGCAGAGACATGGGTGCAGCCCCAAATCTCCACCCCCCCTTTGGGTGCCTTGCTTCCAGGGCCAGGTTCAGGTCCAGGTCCAGGGCTTCTTTGGACCCAGACACAAGTCACCCTCCAGCCCACCCCGAGCGAGCCAGAGAGGTTGTGAGGGAAGCATGCGACAAGGGCGACATCACAGTGGGCGAAGGCTTCCGGGTTCTTCTATTCGTACATCGCACACCCCCTCTCTCACTCTCCTTCCCTACCATATCCCATCCTTTCCTACCGCCCTGCTTGCCTAGTGCCTTTTTCTCTGTTTACCTGCTTGTGCTTCTGCTTGTGCTTCTGCTTCTGCATCCTCTACTTGCTGGACCTTGAATCCGGAGTCAAACCGACGATAGGGCTTCCTGGGCAGGATTATGGCTTTTGTTTCTTGATTCTTCCAAGACACCGACATCTCCAACCCTCACTTTGTGCGCACGCTCCACCCAGACGGCCTGCGCCACTTTCGACTGCTCGTCGTCATAAACAAACGAGGTCCCCCGAATATCGAACACCAAATCTTGTTTGATCCGGCACAGCAAACACTACGTTCGCTATCGAACACCACACTCATTTCCCGGACCGAGTCCGCTCATCAGCTTGTTTTTGGGTATCTGACCCCTAGTCACTCTTTACGCCAGGGATTTCTGTTGCGGGGGGTTGTTTGCCTCACGACCAAGGAGATAGAAGGTCTTTCAGACTGCTTGGGGTATCAGAAATCAGCGCAGCGGACAAACAAAGCATGGACTACATGAACATGTTCCAGGGCGGTGGCCATCAAGCCGGCTACTTCGTTCCTCAGTACAACGCCATGGGCCAGGCGGCACCTCATCAACACCAAGAACGACACCAGGCTCAGCAACGGCAACAGCATGGCTACCCGTCGTTTCCGTACACGAACGAGCACTTGATGGTGCTTGCCCAGATGCAGCACCAGAGGACTATGATGGGCCAGGTTCATGACGCAAGCCTTTCACCAACGTCGAAGCAGGACCAGCCTAAGCCGAGGCTCTCAAAGGACGAGGTTGATCTGTTGGAGAAGGAATTCCAGAAGAACCACAAACCCACCAGTGCCAGGAAACGGGAAATCGCAGAACTACTGAAAGTTGACCTGCCAAGGATTAATGTGAGTGACTTTGCAATTTTTGTTTTTTTTTTTCTCTCTCATTTCTTTTCTTTATCATGGCCATTATATGTCTGCCTCATCGACCCTGACAAGGTCTGTGAGCCTCTGAGACAGCTGCTAATGATGTATGATCAGAACTGGTTTCAAAACCGGAGGGCAAAGGAAAAGGGAATTAAAAAGACGCAAGAGTTTGCGGCGCGCCAGGCGGCAGAGCAGGCCGAGCAACAGTCTGAATCAGGATCGACCAACAAGGAGGAGCAGGATGGAGAAGGTAGCGATGGTGAGAGCACCGACAACGATCACACCCTTGCTCAGCCATCAACCGCCCCTTTCCCCACCAATAATGTGTCGACCAACAGCGGAGTTGAGGAGGAGGGTTCGACAGTTTCCACAAGCACTAGCCATACACCTGTCGAGCCAACTGTCATGACGAAAGAAGATTTGGCCAGAGATGGCGATGAATATCCATCACCTCAGTCACTGCCATTCCAGAGTACCGACCAGGCTTCGGACTTCAACTTTCAACACAACTTTGTCGCCATGTCTGAGGACCAAGGTTTCAGCAGCGACTATTCGCAGTCGGGCTTGCCTCTCAATGGTCTGCCCGCCCAGTTCACTCACGATGGATTCTCAGTCTCGGACCAACTGTCCTTTGTCGGCCATCAATACACCAGTGCCGTTGACAACGAGGCGATAATTGCTCCCACACCGTCGTTCCCGTCGCAGCTGCTTGGACGTCTGGAATATCAGGATATGGATGCCAACCAGGCGGCCTCATTCGACTTGCAGGGCATGCAGGTCGAGTCACCCACCGCTCTGACGACCATTCCAGACGACGGGTCGCCAAACTCGATGCCCACGTCGCCACCGACTCCTTCCGACCTTCGATTCAAGTCGCCTCCTCCACCTGCAAACTTGGCCTCGCGAAGGAACAAGGGTGTCCCGGCCCAGCTCAACGCCACCGCTCTCCGAAGCTATTCATATGGTCCCAAGACTGGTCTCGACCTATCTAAGCGTGCCGACTGCCCGAGCCCCATTCGTCGCATCGCGTCAGCCACAGGCCCTATGCCAGGCAGGATTCAAAAGTCCCTGACCCTGGGCACGGGATCCTCAGCTCCCCGCTCACCCATGTACCTGGAGCGCACCAAGGATGCTTTGATCCGCTCTTTCAGCAACACGACTCGTTCACCAGTGCCCCTCCAGCCCATCAACACCTCCATCTCGCCAATGACGCCTAGTGACTACTATGGAATGCCGGCAGCAACGCAGGGAACCAGGGAGAATACGGTTTCGTCAAGCGCATCGGATGATGAGCAAAGCTTCGGCATGGGTGCCAATGGCGTGCAGCCCAATGCTTCCGCCCTCTTCTCGACCCTCAAGACGCCACCTGGCACACCGGGTTTCAACAGTGGGTTTGTCTCGGACCAGCAACTCCCAACGAACCAAGTCAACACCTTCGATGCTGCTTGGAACTTCAACCCGCAGGATGAGCCTCTGGTGACTCCAGGACTGGGAAGCTTCGGATCTGAGGAATTCGCCATGGCCCCTCCGGCGCCCGGCTACATCGGTGGTAGCAGCCAACCTCCCACCCCATCATACCCGCATAGCATCGGTCCCACATACGGAGGCAGCTTTCCATGGGGTTCTGCAGCTATTTTCAACGGTTCCAGGGTGGGCATGCCTGGAGGCAACACCGAGTATAACTTTCCCGAGTCCTTCGTACCCGACACATCCGATATATCTCCCAGTCTCTCTACCAAGGCCAGCAAGCAGTTTCAGTTCACCCAGAACGTAACGCCACGGGACTACAACACAGGTGTCGAGAAGTGAGACCCTAGACGGGAATGCACGATCAACGACGTCATGCCAGCATTTGCGCTCTGACAGTAAAGCACATACATGAACGATCTTCTGGAATTTTTTCTTATGCACGGCAACTGCTTTCTCCGGTTTGCGTTTTGGTTTTCTCTACGTGGGCTCTATCTGTATCAACAGTTTCCATGTTCCTAATCTCCTCATTCTGCCCCCGATGCATGCTTTTGTCTCATATCATGATTGAGCAAGCCAACCCCGTTTTGTGTTTTGTTTATTCACTCTATTTTCATACATGATGAAAGACAAGCGCTCGCTAGAAACGACGCTTGTAAGTTTTGCTCTACTCATTCAGCCCCCTCACCATCACGTTACATGCTACGCATGATACTGGAGTCGGGGGGCCACTTTATACGCAGCAATTTTTGTTCCCCATACCCCTTTCTCGCACTTCCTTTTTTTCAATATTATTTCATCCTTCCTAATCTCTTTATATGTAATATAATGGACTCAAAAGAAAGCGGCGGAAAGGACATGGAGGAGAGGTGGATTTGGAGGTGGCATCTCATGTTTTTGGCTTATTGTTTGTTTTTCGTCCTCATATTTGTGGCAGCGGGAATATTCACGGCCGGCTTTTGGCGTGTGAAAGGAACACTTGGGGGCCAGTATATTGCGGAGAAATGGGTTGGAAGTTTTGTTTTCGGGTTGTACACAATTGAGCGTCAAAGGTCTTTTTTTTTCAAAGTGAAAATGATTCCCAGTGAAATCATGGCGTGCATTTGGGTTTTAGGTCAAAAGATTAAGCTCGCAGACTCGAAAATCGGTAGGAATTTCTTATCCATGATGTATAAGTGGAAACATCGAGATGGGCTATACAGCCAAGCGAACTTTCTTGTGTGCAACTTTGATGCAACAGATTCTGTAGCTGGATGAATGAATTCGACCATGACAGCTGGCCGTTGGTGATGATGAATAGAATGGTTCCCGGGGGGACTTGTAGTTTTGCCATGTTTGTTTATACCCTCAGTGAGGTTCAGATAAGCTTCGGACGCCCAAACATGCCTTGAATGACGTTTCAGGCCACACTTATATATGGGGTGTATTAAGTCATCAATCTCAAACGAACTACAGGGGAAGAAGAAAGAATAGCAACACAAAGACACCTTACCCAGCCAAGCACATAGAGTGAACCCTCTCTTTTTTGGCTGCCATGTACTTTGTCTGAAGAAGGGGACTTCATATATATCCCGGCGCGGCTAAATTGGCAAACACAACAGTTCGCCCTGCTGCTAGGCCGTCGGGGGCGAAGCGCATTGAAACCCACCTCCCCCAACCTTGTCACTTGGATCATTAACAACCCTTGATTTTGTAAGCTCAAGTCAATGTTGGTTTTTTTTTTTTTTTTTTTATAAATTCCTGGTATCTTTTTTGGGGGTTCAACACCCTTGAAGCATCTTGGTCGCCGACGCCCTCTGATGAAATCCTCTGCGGCTTGACTTCTCCCACGACTTTTGGCCGTCGATTCACTGCATATCAAAATGGAGATTAAGGAAGAAAAAAAAGCAGACAAAGAAAAGAAAAAGCAAAACGGCCCAAGCTGGCGGTGGAAATAAGCTTTTGTTCGTGCCAGTTCCAGAACACCCTCCCCCCACGTAAATATGGCGCCCAAAAACCCACGGCCTTCGTCCTTCATAAAAGAAAAGCAATATTCCAGTCCATTCCCGCCTGCATGTCACGATTTCGCGGCCAAATATCCTCTCTCAGGCATAAAAGAAAGCCTCCCAAAAAGCCATGAATACGCCAGGGCTCACGATAGCTTTGCTTGTCGCTTGACCTCATTTTTTGTGACAGCTAATTCAGCTGTTTGTTGCTGGTCAAGTGCAGAAACGTATTTGGCCAGTGAAGCGGTCAGAAAGAAGTTGGTATTATATAAGTGACTGCCGCAGCCAGAGGCGGATACAAGATGGGAAAACATGAACAAGGACAGGTCAAGAATTCTTCAGAAATCCCGTAAGCCTGTGCTTCGGAATCAAAGGGACGAAATCCGGTATACATGTTCTCGAACCATCAGACCAAAGCCAAGACGCATCCAGCATGTCAGGCTGACCTAGATAGGCTTTGCCCCTGAAATATGTCAGTTGAGGAAATCAGTCGAGAATCTACCCAGTCATGTTACTCCTCCCTTTTGCAACCCAAATGAAACCTGTTCATCCCTCTTTGAGCCTAAGACACACGGTTGTTTGCCAAGCAGTCAATTTAAAACTTGTTTATACAAGTGTTGAAATTAGATGTATTGAGCCATTTATTCAAGCGGGAGGGATTCGTCGGCTTCGGTCTATACAAACATGATGTGACTCCACGCTGGGCTCCATCCTCCTCGGGACAAGGGACAGCAAGCCAAATTAGTTATGCTCTCCACCAGTCTGAGCTCAAAATTGATCTTGAGATGTATTTTCTGGTATCGAGGATGGCATAGAGAGAAAGAAAAAGAAAAAAAAAAGAAACAAGACGGTGCAAGAGGCTAATATAGCATAGACTGGCAACTCATCCCGGAATTCAAGCAATGCTCGCGTCGACAATCCTTGTCTTGTCACCAACAATCAGACATATAAGAGCTTTCAAACCACAAAAGCCCTACTGCGCTGGCCGAAACGCAAAAGTGAATCATTAACTATATAAGTAATGTTGACATGTAGCCCCCCCAAAAAAAGGTATCAAATTAAATATAAAGGACCTAACAGACGTTCCGAGGCATTGCGGAATGGTAGGTAGGTGAGGCAGATAGACACATTGGGCGGTGAAGAGGGGATATGTAGGTTATGTAGGTAGCGGAAGGCGAATTTAACCATGCCCCAAGGTAAAAAGTCTTCCAAGCTCTGATGAGATTATTGTTCGTGACATTCGTATACGCAGATGAAAAATAATATGTCTAGAGAAGATAGGATAGGGGTACAAGATGTTGCGAGGAGGACAACCATGCTAGCATTCCCAATGACTGCGAGTCATCAGTAGTACCCATCACTACTCGCACCGCCACCTTTGCTGGATGTGGGATTGGGAGTGTTCTGGGCGCTCGACGAGCTTGTGTCGCTTGGTGTCGGAGGCTGCTGTGGCACGATGCGGTCGCGGATGGTCATGATCCATTTATGATGCAACAGCTCCAGAGCCGTGGCTCGCTTTGAACTATCGCGTGCAAAGCAGCACTTGAGGAAATCGATACCCTCGGGGCTGAGCTGGTCGGGCGTCGGCAGCTGCGGTGGGTTACCCTGCGCAATGTTGTACATGATGGCCCACTCGTTGTCCAAGTTGGCCCACGGGCGGCGCCCAGTTGCCATCTCGAGGATCACGCAACCGAGCGACCAGACGTCGACCGCGCCAAAGTGGCCAGAGTTTTCTCCCTTGATCACCTCGGGCGACATGTACATGGGGGTACCAGTCATGGACTTGTTAGGTTTGCTCGCCGTTGACATGAGGTCTTGGTTGGCGAGCGTCCGGCCTTGGCGGGCGATGACCTTGGCGGCGCCAAAATCGACGTACTTGATGATGCCATTGTGGTCTAGAAGTATGTTTTCGGGCTTGATGTCACGGTGCGCAATCTTGATCTCGTGCAGGTACGCCAGACCCTCCAGCAACTGGAGTGCGTATACCATAATGACCGACTCGTCCTCAATCCGCCCATGCTCTAGCAAGCTAGCCAGCGATCCGCCCGAGCAAAACTCCATGAAGATGTAGACACGGTCGCGGTGCACCTCGATGCCGTAGTATGACACGACATTGGGGTGGTCGACCGACTCCAGCACCCGCATCTCGTCCTTGATGGCGCCTGTGATGGACGGGATGAGTTTTGGATCCTGGAGCCTGATCTCCTTGACTGCCATGAGATGACCCGTGTCGAGGTTCATAGCAGCGTAGACGTTGCCAAATGTACCACCTCCCACAAAGTGTCCCTGTTGCCAGCGCATGGTGAAATTGGTCGCCGTCGATGAGAGGTAGGCCAGTGACCTGTCCACCTCGTTGGACACCTCAAGAACCCGCCCGAGAGCGGACCGTTCAAGCGCTATCTCTTTGCGAGCCTCGTCGATAAGGTTGAGCTCTGAGAGCCTGTGGTTCCGTACGTAGCGAATTGCTTCTTGGTCGTCCATCATGTTGTGGTCCATGCGCCTCATTTGTCCTACCATGGCCTCCAGCTTGAGCTTCTCGGCCTGTGCAGCCACTGTGGACCGAGCGCCCATGATGTCGAAATGGGAGATCAGGAGTGACATGCAGCCGGCGACCTTTAACCTCAGCTTGACAAACTCTGCCTCGCCTAGCGCCAAGATATGCCGCCCGCGTGTCATGACCATAGCAAATTCCAGAGCCAACACCGCCCATTTGAAGGCCTTGCGGTCCGACGACTGGCAGTCATCGCAGACGAAGCCGACCCAGTCAAGCGCAAGCTTGGTCAACTTGATGTTGTTCATCTGTCTTCGGTTACTGTCCAGATAGAGCAACGACCGCTGACCAAACTCTGTGGCGAAGATGAAGCAGGTCTGAATAAGATCCTGTAGACCAAGGCCTTTTGTATTGTTACGTATAATCTCGACGCTGTCCATGAACGTGTTCGACAACTTATATTGAACCTTGCGGATCTCCATGAGTCGTGCATTGACCTTTGGCAGGTTGGATCGTTGCTCTATGAGCAGGTCGAGGTGCATCTCAATGGTGGCAAGGAAATGCTGCTTGGCGTTGGACAGTCGTGACTGTGAGCCACCTGCAATCAACCGAAGATGACCCATCTTGAGCTCGACAGGTTCCTCGCGTACTGAAAGTTGGATCTTGGGTCCCCACCATCCAATCTGTCCCTCGGGCCGCATGATGAGGATGTAGGGGTTCGTAGCATCCTGCACTATCTCATCGTACGCCGTAGTGCCAATCAGGGACTGGATCTCGGATTCCCTGTTGGCAAGCGAAGGCGAGGCAATAACAAGCAAGCCTTCATGTTCAAGGCTTCCCGTGTATACCTGGAAATGGCCCGTCTCTTGCAGGCGCAGGAAGAATTCCTGCATCTTGTCAGGCCGAAAGTTGATGCTAAAGTCGGCAGCGTTCTCATAGTTGTCGTTGAGCATTCGCGAGAAACGTTGCAGCATTCTCTGGCGCACACGGACTGACTCGAGAACCTGCTTGTAACGCTTGCTCATCTCGGCTGGAGTCTCCTTCGGCCTGCGCTGGAGCTCCTTCTCAAACGTGATGGCCAACCTGTTCAGTGTCTTGTAGGTCAAGGAACTGAACTGTTCCGCCACCTCGATGTCGCCGCGGTACAGATGACTGGCAATCTCGTTTGCAAAGCCCCACTCCTGGAACAGCAGCTCGGCCTCCTTGAAAGTGTTCTTGTTGCCACCCAGCTTCCAGTTCAGCATTTTGAAGTAGTACTTAAGTGCGTCAAGTACGACCTGGTCGAACGACTCGTCGATGCACGGAGGAAGCTCCCAGCCAGGTTGGGGCTCTGAGAGCTTGACGGCCTCCTGCTTTATGCGGATGGCCAGCTTGAGCAAGGTCTGAAATTGGGCAATCATGTTGTCCTGCATCATGGGGTTTTGCTGGGCCGACTCCTTCATGCGCTTTGTGTAGGCCAGTCGTACCTTGATGATTTCCTCGATAAGGCGTGCTGGGAAACCAAGCAACATCAGCAGCTCGTCCATATCCAGCGACATTTGTCTCTTCTTGAAGACTTCGTGTTGCTCGACAAGGGCCTCTTTGGCCTTTTCGATGGTTTTGCCGACCCTGTGAAGCATTCCGTTCCTTCGGCTTTTCCTGTCGCCCTCGTCCTCTTCGTGGTCGTGTAGTGATTTCAGGCCCTCTTCTTTCATGAGCCGGTCCATGAATGACGACTCATCCGAGAGCCCGTGGTGGCCATTCGGAGATTTTTCCCTTGCACGCGTGAAATCAAGCTCATGGTTGCCCACCCAGTTTCTCAGAATCATGAGCTCGGTGTTTATCAAGTAGTTGATATTGGACCATGTGTACACGGCGTCGCAAGCCTCCTGAAATCGCTCCGTGTTGGCAGATGTATGAACAGCGAGCAGGGCGCTCCGGGTGGGATACTGCCCCTCGATCTTGTCGATTTTTTCGAGAACCTCGGCGATTTGTTCTGCCGCCGACTTGCCGGCTGTGGACTCGCCTTTGACGCTGAAGTCAATGACTTCGTCGATCATCCTGGCCAGAGTGGCCCTAGTCTCCTCAACCATACGCCGCTGCACACTGAGGTGACGGCCACATACACGAGCGCGGATACCCATCCATAGTTCTGCTCCGCGTTGTAACTTGCCGAGATCCTCTCCGGTGCCGGCGATCAAACGTTTCTTCTCTTGCCTGACGACATCACCAGTCAGCACAGCCTCGAGCATTCCATGCCACTCGAGCCTTTCCCGGCTTGCAGGGTCTTTGAGTTCCTCCTCGCTCGGGGCGGTGTCTTCATTGCCGTCGATCATGATGACGTTTTGGTCGTAGGCGTCGTCATATGGCGCCTCGGATGATGGTGTTTCTCCCTCAGAATCCGAGTCAGGGTAGCCATCCCCGCTGCTGGCACCGAGTTGGCTTCCATTTGAGTAAGATACAAAGTAATCACCGCCGTAGTGTTGCGCACGGAGACTGCGGACGTATTCTTTTTCTTGTTGGCCATAACCGTTGCGCATTCTAGATGAATTCCGAAGATCAGAGGTAGAGGTGTGGAGGTAGGAGGGCGTCTGTTGCGCCGTGGGTTTCCTTAGGGGTTGGTATGTGTTGGAGGGTGTTCTTGCGGGGCCCATCGGCCGTTGTGCTGCCCTCGGAGTTGCTCCGCCGTTGGTGTAACCGGCTGGTGTGGACTCTCCGCCCGAGTTGCGGTGACTCCGGGAGGATCCGTTGGTTGCGAGCGATACGTGCGAGCCGCCGTGGCCGGAGACGTCAACGTATCTGGTAAGGGAACCCATCTCGTCCGGCGTCTCGACCATGTGGTGCAGGTCGGGGCTGGACAACTCGCTGGGCAAATGCGAGCTGCTCGAATCAGCGCCAAGGACGAAAGGCCGCATCGGCCTTTCATCCTCGCCCTGGGAGAAGCGTACGGCGCGTGGGGAGGTTTCGGTCGACATGGTCGCCTTTGTCGGGATCTGACCGGGCTGAAAGGGGGGAACTTGTGACCCCGAGTGGATTGCGGCCATCGAGGGGCGCGCAAAGCCACCGGGTCGAAGATGAGTTGTGGCGGTGTCGGTTTGACCCTAGGACCTTCACCAGGTGAATGTCAAGATGCTTTCGGAAAGCATTGAGGGCAGTGTCGGCTTATCGTGGAGAAGGTTGCGGGGGCTCTATTTTGCAGTCGAGATTGATGACGGTGGTTGGCAACACAGTTGGACGGCCGACTGCGATGATGTCGAAATGGCGAATTCAATCAGTCACTTCAGCCAGTCGAAGCCACAGCGAAAGTTTGTAGATGTGTTGTTTGTTGCACAGTAGTACACGCGACCGAGCAAGTCTGATAGTAAACAACCAAAAAAAAAAAAAAAAAAGCCGCAATAATGCTCCAGCGCAAAATTGTATTCTTTGAATCGAGATTTCGGATTGTGGCGTATGGGATTGGCCCACGAGGATTCGTCGAGCTGGTTGCAGCAGCTGGAGCTTCGTCGTATATCTCTTACTGATTAGGTACTGAAGGGGCGTTCGTTGGGTTCTCCAGGTGGTGCGACACAGCCGAAAGATTGGAGGAAGGTGTGCGGAGGTTGGACTAAGGCGCGCTGCGACACGGGCCAGTTCTGCCGGGCGCCAGTTAAAACGGCCCAAATCCCAAGTTGGAGCCGCAATTCAATGTCCTTTCCTCCGATCCCGTCCTCAAACGCGATCCTCAGCCACATGACATGTATCCACGCATCGGTAGACAAGCAGACAAACACACCTACCAAATATTAACTACCCTACACCTATCTGAAATCGGCATGGTGAGTAATTTCCAAACAATTTCGGGACTCTTTTTGATCCCTTTTTTTTTTTGTTGTTTGCCTCCTTCCTCTATCGCCCAATGATTGGATTCAACATTGCACTCTGCCTCAACAGAATAGTTAATTACATCCACTCCAAAGCATGGAGTAACAATCGTCATCATCTTGACATCTTGACATCGAGATTATCTGATTAGCATGCAAGGCATCGAGTGTCTTTGTTCAGACCCAACCACTCCGAAACTCCTATCTCTTATCGACCGGTCTACAAGAAGAAAAAGAAAAAGAGCCAGTGAAAATCTATCAGTCCCAAAACTCTCCCGTACCACAAGTCTTGGCTACAAAAAGTACTAGCCCCGCCCTCCGACAGTTGAAGGCTGCCCGCCGCTAAAGCCCCAAGCCACCACCACTCCCTAGCCAAGCTTACGCCAGCTCCCTAGGCCAGGTGACGATCACTAATACTCCGGAATACTCCTAGTGACCGATGGGGTATCTAGACTGATACACTGTGGATCGGGGCATTTTAACCCCCCTTCCAAAATGTTACCTATGATTGACCCATATCGTGTTTGGCCACACTGATGCTTGTTCAAAACTGCGTCAAGGGTCTGTCAAAACCCTGCTCGCTCATGAACGGCTTCAGCTTGACCTCCTCGGGGACAGGGTCCGGGAAGCCCAGGACAGCCAACTCGCCCGTGGCAGGGTGGTCTCCCGGAAAGCAGTCGGAGACGCAAACGTCAGGCGGCGCGGCGACCTCCACCGAGTCCTCACCCGTCACCATACCCATTCGGCCGCCGCTGGCGACATCCCAGATGCTCATGCCGCCGCAGTAATCCCTGGTCTCGCCACCGATGCCCAGGTTGTTGGAGAAGTCAGGCCCGCACTCGGGCTGCGGCAGCCGGGAGGCGACCTGGGCACTGTCGCGCAGCACCATCTTGGGACGGTCCGTGGCGCCGATGTTGACCCGAGGCCTGACCTGAATGCAGGCCTCGGCAGCGGGGCCCGCCTCGGAAACGCACTCGGAGCCCAGGAACTTGCCCAGGTTGCTGCGGAAGATGGGGTTGTCGTACTGGAAGGCGCCGTCAGCTAGGGTGTGGAGGATTCGGGTGCTGGTGTTGTCGGCGCGTTCGGGTTCCATCTGGAAGATGCCACCTTGGGCGCAGTCCTTGGCAGTAATCGTCATGGACACGCCGTTTCCTGTGCGGGAGATCTTGAGGACTTCTTCCTTGATCTCGAGTGAGATCTTGGACGTCAAGTTGGCTCCGCGGTGGTCGGGGACTTTTGAGGCGAAGATGGTCGTGTACTTGCCGCCCGTCATGTCCCCAACGTTCTCTTTACCTAGCCACGCATAGTTGTAGATGGCGAAGTTAACGGGGTCGATCATGAACTCGACGAACTGTATGTCCTCGAGTCAGCTCTCAAAAGTCTTCGCAATCTCTGTTCTTTGATTAGAGTAGTGACTCTTACCTGTCCTTGGACTTTGAAGTCACCCGAAGGGGCATCGACCTCTCCTCGGAATCTGTCGTTGCCACCGGTTTGGCCCAGTGTCAACCAGCTTCCGCCTTCACAGAACTTACTGCTGGCGCCGGAAACGGGTGCCGGCCCGGCCAATAAGCCAACGAGAGCCGCAGCAGTGAGAGAAGCAGTCCGTAGCATCTTGTTGGTTGGTGAAAGATACAAAGACTGGAAGGTTGTCTGGCTAGGTGACTAATGTCTTGGTTCGCTGCTGCTATGTCCTGGCTATTTCTTTCAAGTGACAAGTGGGAGAAAGTAGGTGTTATATGTTATACACCTAGCCCCCAACTCGAAGCTGGGAGTTCAACCACTGCGCCTACGGCGGTGGTCGAACATGGTTGTGTTGTTTGGCGGCCATCCTGAGGATCAGATTGGTAAGGCTCCTTGCCAATATCTTACATCGCCAGTCGTCTATTCCTTCCCCCTTCTTTCCTCGGTCCCTCCGTTTTTTCTCATTGCAAAAGACGTGAAGTTTACCAGGTGTGCAACCCATGATTCCTTTGGAAAGAATGCTGCGTTGCTACTCACGCTTGGTTGCATCCCAACGCCAAGACGCGCTGTGGCTGCAGGGCCCCTCGTGGGAGAGGGGGAGGCCATCAAATCGAACCCCCGTCATGTGAAGCTTGCTTATTCTTGACATTCTTGGCTTTCCAGGCCGCTGGGAATACTGATGTCAATATGGCATGATTTCCCAACGCGGGTGCCATGGGCTATATGTTTGTTTCAACGTCATGTCGATTCTACATGGGAATGTGCAGAGAAATCGGTTCTTGGGCCAGGCAAGCAACTTGTACTTTCCCATGAATACGTTCCTTGTTTTGGGCGAGCTCCTGGAACCCGGGCGGATCGCATCTGAGCTGCATCGTAGCACGCCTCCTCCCGCCGACTAGCGATCTCTGACTGTTAGTGATCACCAGGTGGAGAAGCATCAGACCTAGACCTAGACTTGGTCTTGATGTGACAGTTGTGCCCGACAGAATCTGAAGGCCGACGCGAGGACGTATTTGTGCGGCGAACCAAAATCAAGGATCGCATCTGGCCTTTAAAAAATGGAGCCGCAGGGGTTTGTCTTATCGTGGCGACTTGTTCATTGTTCAAAGTACCGAAAGTCCAGACCCCGAAACTAAGCCTGCCCACCAATAAACCAATAAGCACCCTGCATGAGATACCGGTGTTGTTTGTGTAGTACTGTAGTCTCTGTCGTATAGGTGGGGTCCACATGCCTCACCCGGAAATACACTCTGGTCAAGCAATAATGCTAATTTTCAAGCTTTAATAATTTTGTTTGCCTTGTAGCCAAAAATACGAGCCCTGGTTTCCAGACCGCTTGCGGCGCTTGTCGAAATAAACAAAGCGAAAAAAAAAAAAGACACCCATCACCGCGTTACTCCGGATTTACCGAACAAATGAGATCCCCACTATTTCCCAGCTTGATTTACCAGGGAAACAGCATCACGAACCATCGGCCCGTCGACTGGGAATATCGTTGAAGTGGCTTCGGTCATAATACTCATCCAAGCAGGTGAAGCATGATTTAATATGTAGAGCAGCAGCAAAGCGACGCAAACCTGAAAGTTTTCGTGACATGCAATTTACTCCATGAAGGGATATAGCTGCGTCTATGCTCGTTCAAAACCGTGCTTCCCTGGGTATCATCGGACTGCTGCAACCCGTGGGGGTTTGTTCCATCAAGGGTTCACTCTCAGGGACAAGCGCAACGATGAGAGATAGGAGAAAAATCTCTACGCTCAGCCTCGGGGTTCGCCCACCGGCATGCTTGGTAATAGATGCAACTCCAAGTAAGCTCGCAGAGCCTTAGCGGCCGTCTCTGTGCTGTCAACCCTCCAGGGGCTAGACTTGCATAGATTCGCAGCAATCTCCACCAGGCGTATCTCCATCTAACTGCTGCAGTCACTTCCAAGGAAACGGCTGGTGGGGATCAAGCGTTGTGTTCAAGAAAGGAAGGTCGTCAATGACAAAAGAAGGTTTCTTTCATCGTCAGGGCCTGCATCCCTGAAAATAATCATCTCGTAGTGCCGGTTCGACTTTCCTAAGCGTCTGCATGCTGCCCACCATCATCTCCCCTTGTTCAAGAAGACAAAAGATAAGTTCCCAATGTTCTCGATACGCAGAGAAGAAATTGTTGTATGAGCGCGGTCCAAAACGGAATCGGACATTGGTAAGGATTACGAGGTATCGACGCAGAGCAATTCCATCAGACTCCAGCAAGTGACAACAGCAGACTAGTGGTCGAGGTGCATCAACGGCTGGATTCTCGTGCCCTGATTAGCGACGCAAATATCACCTGCATGCAAATGACCAAGCAATGGCATGTATGGGTCTCTTCGCCCCTCCTGACCTACAAAATGAATGCAATGCATCTTGTGATTTTCTCCAAAGACATAAATCTGTTTTGTCGTGACAGCAGGTGTTTGGGTCAGCTTGGCACACATTAGTCTGTGGGGGTATTTGCAGCCCCTTGATGACGAGGTTAGCTTCAAAGATACAGCCTTGAGCACTTCAAGGCAGCATGTTGAGGTATACACATACACCTAGAACAACAACCCTAGATAAGCGGAAGCAAAGGATCCCAAAACCCTCCCTTCCGGGACATCAAGGCCCATCATATCTCCCACCGCCATCCGTGATCCAAAACTCGACCAGCCTGGCAGCCCCAAGGGCATCCCCGGCCCTCACCAGCGCCGCGACGTCAACGTTGAGCGGCGAATCCGGCTCAGGCGTCGCGAGTAGCAGCCTTACGGCTCGGACCGTCTCGAGAACGCTGTAGGCTGGCGTCCAAGCCTCCTTGAGCAGGTCTAAGCACACCTCTCCGTCGGCGAGGTTCACGTTTGCGTGCACCACGGGCGTTACGAAGCGTACCGTCGGCGGGTGAAGCGGATATGTGGGTGGGATTTTGATCTCGAGAAGCCAGCGGCCAGCTGTTTTTTTTTTTATTGTGTGAATCAGTCAGACTGAACCCGTCTCTGTCAAAACTGGACAACATGGCCGGTTCCCTGTTCAACTGCCAGTATGCACCTAGTGCACATGTCCATCTCCTTCGAGACCCCTAACGGAAAAGGGATTTTTTTCGACTGCCACTAACCATCATAGCCACCCCCTATACCCTTGCCATTGATTACAGCCTCCCATTGCAGCAGCTCCCCTTCGTTCACGGGCCCGAGCCGCTCGACCCCCGTCTCGGATTTCGCTTCTGCGTGCCACGTCTCGAGCTCCTTGATCAGTCGTCGGGTTGCGGACCGGTCGGACGATTTGGGCGCCATACGTGCGTTCTGTCCGTCGGATTGAAGGAAGAGGAAGAACAAAACAAGGCGTATTCTTTTCTTTGTAGAATTGGTCTTTGCCTCGTTGCGAGCAAGCGAGTGCAGGCAGTTTGACCCAGGTTGGGCTTCGGTTAGTCCGTTGTTTCAATAATGGCTCCTGCTGCCCCCCCGGGGGGATAGGATTTCGATTTCGTAGCGTCGGCTATTACCTAACAACTTTCGAGACAAGGCTTGGCTTTTTATTTTTATCTCTTATTGAAAGCGGCCTGAAAGTTGTCGGTTGTTTAGTGTTTAACCTGTTTGATACCGCATAACCGTGGTGCTGTTGCTTCTACAAATCGCTTGACGCGTCAAGGTTGGGGTCAAGCGTTGAGCGATCGCGCTCAATCGACGGTCTCCGGGAGCTGGTGTGGAGAAAGATGGGGAAGTGACCCTCCCCGCCCGCGCGAGCGGGAATAAACCCAGACCCAGCGACTCAATCGGCATCAACACAGGCATGCTATGAAGCCAGTTTTTTTTTTTTTTTGTGTGATCCACTCAATTCCATGTTATGATGCTCGCCTTAAAGGCTCTCACTAAAATCACTCAATCATACACGCCCGACTGCAATCCAGTACCATACCCTTCGTTTCCATGAAAATTTCTCTGTGTACACTCCCTTCATGCCGCCGAGTTCAAGACAGCTCGGGAGCTAGTTATCGTACTAAGGGACCTAGGCAGGCTACTTAAAGTACTTTTTTCGTCACAGTGCGCACAAGCCCAAGGCAAAGACGACCACAATTACTCTCATTCTGTAGCTTCGGCTCCTTCTATCAGATCATCTAAAAATCGAAACCTCCTAAGACGGGCTTGGATGTGGTGCAGCATGCTGTAGTGTGCAGAGATAGTCGAAGTATTGGTGCTTTGCTATGTGCACAAAAATACAATGGACTTAGGAGTATGATGGAGAGGGGAGTCGTGTCCCCTTTCCTCCTTTCCATAAACGGGTTCAAAAGGAAAGACATAAAATGAAGATAAAAGAATGAAACTCATATGTTCAATGATCCCACACCCGCCTGTAGCAGGCGCCCTTTACTGACTTTAGCTTTGTTGTGCCATAAGTTGGATTAAAAAGATAGAGAAGACATTAAGTCTCTGGGATCTCGTGCAAAAAGAGCTCTCGCCTCTTGTCTTGCGTCCTCATGCTAGTCATCAAAATAAGAAATGGAAATCCTCCAGTATTGCCATCAGATACATGAAGTAAAGATATGTAGTGCCCCCATCACGCGTCACCAGTGCCTTCAACTTCTGGCCACTGAGCGCGTACATTTCCGCTTTGTGGCGATGTCGTGTTGTCGTGAATTTGTTTCGCGCAGCTTTGAGCTGTTCTCCTCGAAATTGCTGCAAGCTGTACTTCGTGGCGTGAGCTCCTTTGGTGGTGCCATAACCAGAGGTTTCTTGGCTGCATGGCATATGTGCAAGGCATTGGGCTTAGTTGCTGGTCGGTCAGCTGGCCAAAGTTGTTCATTTAGTTGTGGTGCTCTCTTTGGGTTTCCAGAACTGCATCAGGCGGCTGAAGCGTTTTGATTTGCCATTCTTGTGCTTCTTGTCTGCCTGCTCGGAATCAAGAGAAACCTCTGTCGATAATTTGCTCCTCTCGCCGTGTGATGTGCTGATCAGACGACCAATGCTAGCCAAACTTCCCCTGCGGCCAAACGGTGATGAGAAAGAAGCCGGACGCTCTCCGCGAGCTGGCGGGTGCGAGAGTTGATGCATGAAGGCGCTCTCCCTTGTCATCGTAGAGTTACTACTAGTAAGAGAGGGTATTTCCATTGAAATGCGCACTTCAGGCCCCGGCTCACCCATGAGGAGCGATTGAAAATTGTCTTCTGTCACCGAAGATGGCGCTGTTGAGATTCGATTTCCGTCCTCATATGACATTGGCGATCGTGGAGAAGGGAATGAGGATGAATGACCAATGGAGTACGGGCTGATCGGCGCTAGCGAGGACGTCGGCAGATGTAAGGGGCTGACGTCCACTGGTGCCAAGTCCCTCCCCTTGAAAATTCGACGAGGTGAAGGAGTCGACGAATCGGATGTCTGGCTTCCCATCACGCTACTGCTGTCCTTCATGTTCCATTTGATCTGTGGAGTCTCCTCCAAAATTATCTCGTCATGGAGTGAGCTGGCCGAGTAGTCCGAAGTCACGCCCATGCTTGGCTGCGTCCTCTCTTCGTCACTCATCCCGCTCATGTTACTGCCTCTGCGGCTCAGAGCCCGTGATGAAATGGCGTCGTCGTCGTAGTCGGACGCCCTTATAGAGGGCGAGCAACTCGTGTCAGGAGTTACACGTATATTGATATTGGAGGTTTGTCCATCCTGTGCGGATCCTTCAAGTGCTGTTGTGGACAAATCGCCTCTGTGAGTCTTCTCGTTGGGCCTGCCTTCCTCCTCCTCTTCTTCCTCAAAAACGTCGGCCATAGTGGAGTTGCTGTTGTAGCGAGGAAGCCCTGCCCTGTTAAACGGAGGCATCTCTGGGGCACTTTCAGCACGGCGGTGCTGGTAGTTCATGCCTGGCCCGCTAAACCCACTGAGACGAGCAGCACTGTGAAGGGGCCTTTTTGTCAAACCGCTGGCACGCTGAGCTGCCTCCCACTCGGGATTCCTTGGTAACGGTGTATTGAAGGGTCCAAGGGCGGCATCGAGGTCTATCATGGGAAACGAAGGCTCGTCTTCAGGTGGTGTGTCAGGTCTGGGCTGGTGTGGATCGGTATCTGCTGAGGTAGCATCTGGTGATGTCGCTGGTGGGTTGATTTGCTCCGAGTCTACATTGTTGATTTCACCGCTGACATCGCCACATTGCACATTCTCCAATGAAGGAGCGCATCGACTCTTCGAAGACTTCTTGCTGTGGCGTGGCTTCGTCCTCTTGGTCAGTATCGACCCAGCCCAAGACCTAACCTTCTTCTTCTTCACTTTTCCATTTTTACGGTTGCCAGATTTTTGCGCAACTGTCTCATCTTCTGTAGTAAAGTCAGGAGTAGATTCGCCTTCGAGACCTCCTGATGAAGTTGATGAGGTGCTTTGCTTTGCAGATGTATCCGAGGAGCTTGCACTTGACCGTCGAGGCTGCGTGGGAGACAGTGACCCTGCGAAAGGCTCCAAGCCGAAGAAAGACCAACGTTTCTGTGCCTTGCCGGGGCTGGGAGTGTCTGATTCAACCTGTGCGTTTGCAGCAGCAATGTTTAAGAGCGGTATCGAATTGCGCCGCTGAGGGGACTTAGTCGGACCTTCGGGGAGAGGACTAAGTGACCGTTCAAGAATCGCGCCTGCGGTGCTAGGTCTCGGTTCTGTCGAGTTACGCGATGGGCTGGGGCTGAGAGCATACGTCTCGGTTCGATCGTTGCTGGTCGTGCTAGTAAGGGAGATAAGGGATGAAATGCTCCCAGAAAGCGAATGTCCGGGTCGGGCAGTCATGGTGCTGGATGTGTCACTTGATACCAAAGACAAAGGCCTGGGAATGAACTCTAGTGTATCAGAGAATCCAACCCTGGCCCGATTCACAGGCCTTGCCGGGGCTTTGGCCTCTTCCTCTACCGGCTCTGGTTCAGTGGGAGCATCCGCAAACAATTCTTCAACCTTGGTCGAGTCTGAGGCTTTTGGCTCTGGAGCGCTTTCAGCTAGGTTAGGAAAGGAAAACTTCTGAGCAGGTTCGTGCACTATGGGGCTTGATGGCGCGCTGCTACCCCTTGGCTGCGGGATTGTAGGTTTCGGAATCATGGAAAGGTCATGACTTGATATGGCAGCCGAACGCCTGTGTGCATGTCCTCTCCTGGGATTTGCGGGCTTGAGCTGAGGAGAGGCAAACCCGCTTTCGGACTTGGTTGGGCTTGTGCTGAACACAGTTATTGCGTCTCCGCTGCGAATCTGTCCTCCAACAAATTCGCTGCCGCCACGTCTGTGACCATGGTTACCAGGACGTGTGGGAATCGCACGGGGTGACGGAGGCGTTTGCAGCGTGTGTGGTGATTGGGGCGGACTAAGGAACGGGTGCTCGAGTGGTGCAGGTGCCATACCAGCACCAGGATTGAACTTGAAGTCGGGGAGTTGAGGTGAGAGGCCGGTTGAAGGTCGTTCAGGCTTGGGTGATCGAGCACCAGGATTGAATGAGAATTCCGGAAGTTGAGGGGAAAGCGATGCTCGCCTATCGGACCTGGTTGTGTCGGCCACGCCAAGATGAAAAGAATCCGCAAAAGACTTTGGTCTCCTGCCACTAGCCCTTGAATATGAGGAAGGGGCTGAGGAGGGCGATGCCCGAGCTGGAAACACAAACGGAGGATTTGGCGGAGGGTTCGCCCGAGGCGATGGCTGAGGTTTATGTGATTCGCTGTCGTCCATGGTCTCGGAAACAACGGCTTCGCGAACGGGAATTGCAGATGGCGAGGTCATATATGGCTCCGCAGGCAAATTGGGACCGAGTATTGTTGCCATGATATCCCCCAGCCGCGCTGCGGCACCAGAATCGAAGGGCAACTAGAAAGGGAGCGAGAACATGTGGTTGTCGTCTTCGGTGGTTGTAACGCCCCTTGGGTGATTGATGCCACTTAGGGTACCCGTCCGATATGGTGATAAATGCTTGGGAGAATCGGGATCGAGAGAAATCGGTGAACTGCAGTAGCCAGCAAAGACGCACTGTTATTCTGCGGTCAGCAAGCTGGCCCGTGAGTTGTTGATGCACCGCTGTGTATATCGAGCCATTCCTTACATTTTCTGGAGACGTGCGAAACGGGTATCAATAGAGACCGTCGAGGGGAGCTTGGAGAGCAATTGCGGGAGAAAATTAAGCGAATGCTCAGAACACCCAACTCGAAAGTCGGCCAGGAGGTTTAGATAAGGAGCGGACAGTCAAGACCAGCGCAAATCTCGAGATCCACGTCTGGAATTGACCTTTGGTCAGAATTGTTCGGTTGGAAAGAATGAGGCCAGAAATGGAAGAGGGCGATGATGAGGTTGTCAAGGTGGGAGGGAAGACACGGGAGAGATTTGGTCGGAGAGATTGAGAGGTGGATGGCAGTGGGCCTACCAGGAAGAGGAGGAACCGGGGCCCGGCCACCTGGAGCGACCAACACATACCCATACACACTGTAAGCCAGTTCGCTGTGGCTTGCTGCGCGCGGGTGGGGTTTGATGGCCTGGGGTTGCCTAGAAAATGACGCCAAGGAGCGGCATCTCGCACTGTACCAATTTGATGACCAGCTCCCTGATTCAGCCACTGAAGTGTCTCCAACCCTAAGTGACTACCATGGGTTTGCCCAGCAATGCGACGCTAAAACAGGACAGTACGATAGAGTGGGAATACGGAGTGGAAATCCCTGCTCGTGAATTGCTAATTGCGTCCACTTTGGGGACCCGACGCGACGCGCAACATTGTGCCTTCCTGAAATTGCTGGATGCCTCTTGTGGAAGCCCCAGTCAGCTGGATAACAAAATCCTGGATCTTCAATCCGTTCTAGGGCAGATGATGTTGCTTTCGCGCACCTCGCCGTACCCCCATTTCACCCAGACCTGACAAAGCGGCGGTCAAGGTACATTTCGCCATACCCGTCCAAGATCTCCAGGGCAATCAACATGTCAGATCCTTAGGTGAAACCCCAAGGTGCGCCTGTGTGAGTGCGGCAACGCAGGCCCGTTCGCCTCACCCCAAGACGACCCGATCCCCTTCATTTGCGACAATGATACCTATTGGGCAGGGGCCTGGAAAACAACAATTGGGATGCATGTCTCGAAGTAGACTACAGTTGTACGGAAAGGCATGGATGTAGGTTTGATGCCTTGCCTTGCGAATACTCAAATGACCCGTTGCACGGTTCTCACTTGGGCTCTGTACTCGTTTGATACCTTGATTACCTTAGACTCCTTTTCGGCGCCATGCCAAACACGAGGACGACTCGACAAATGAATTTTAATTCCCTTGTTTGTGGATGGCATGCTTCGTACTTTGTTACAAATCGTCGAAGGCAAACATCGGATTTTTTTTTATTTTAGGAAAGGTATCGAAGGTATTAGAGTAGGTGGAATTTCGCATCTTTTCTTGGAAGTTTCCTTGGCAGCTCATTATTGTGAGTTGTCGCTTTGTTTACTTTCGTTCTTTGACATGTCCACTCTAATTTCTTACCGCCGGCGAATTGACCACAAATTGGTATGATATCAAAATACGCATGCAATATGTGCAGCGTACTTTCATCTCGACAACGACAATCATGCAGGGGTACACGGCCATTTCGGCACACGAGCAAACAATAAAGTGACGGATCCAGCGACAGCGATGGGTACCCCGCTATGCCAATGAGCGAGGTACCCACGATCAAGGAAGGACTCGACCTAGCGACAAGACCAGACAAGGCGGGACAACCCTGTCGGCGCCCTCGTCTTGATCTCGTTTCAATGTGCTTTTTCTGTTTTGTATACTCCGTAACTTGCTTCCCTGATTGACCACTAATTATTCATGAAGAAGAGTGACCTGGCATCGCAGATCTTATGAGAACAGAAAAACCTTAACATCGACATGCATCCATAGACATGCATCCATAAAAGTAATATGGCAAATCACTTGTAGGACAGAGTGGCACAGCATACAACATTTGCACTGCGCGGCACTTCACTGCAGAGAAAGCATTAGATCCACAACGATGTGCAGGAACAAGACACGAACCCCTGGTCGGCTTTGGGCGGATTGAACATGCCAGTAATTACAATACTGTACTATAAAATTTGAGCGCCTCGGAGATGGATGCAGGCTGATAATAGAATTAATTGCACATAAGATGGAAATCTTGCTGCATGCATGCGACATAAGCACTGCAACCTCACGCCCACCCTACCGCAGGTCTGCTTGAGGTCCTGTATGTACATCAACGGAGGAAGCGGTCTACGGAGTAAAACCCACTGTTCGATCTATCTCCCTTGTCTTAAAGATGGCGTCGACTAGCCCGCAGCCACACTATCGTTGTCGCCTACGGAGACTTATTTTCTTGTGATCGGGAATCCCGGTATTTCCATTTTTTTTCTTTTCTTTTTCTTTTTATCCTCCTCTCGCGGGGCCTGGAGCCAGCCACCAAACTCGAGCGTAGTCGGTCGCGCCGCATCCGCCGAACTTTCGCTTCGAAGGACCTGGGTGGGTCACCAATTAACACTTTGGTTCACCACAGCGGAGTGAGCTTACTACTTGGTAGATTACCTGACGTAGAGGTATTTTCACACACGTCTTTTTTGTCCCCGAGTCAGAAAGACATACCGAAATTGAACACAAATTTGTCGGTCACAAGCTCTTGTAGAAATAAGCCATGGAACCCTAGGTGTCCACCTGCCGTAGTCATCTTGTTTGTTCAGATTTTTCTTATTCTTTTTCGTCTCTCTCGTCTGAGCAAAGCCCGTCCCCGCTGTCTGTAAAATGTTTACTGCATGTCACCCTGAAGCCTGCAGCTGCAGTTGCCCCCCATGCCATTTGGCATTGGGTTGTGATGAATGGCGCCCTTGGCCGACTTCGTTTCCACACTAGGCGAGCAAATCAGAGTTGCGGAGAGCTGGCGGCTGCTTAGCCCCCTGAACAGGTGCACGGCCGGCCCTGCATGACGGACGCCACACGCAGCCAATGTTTACCCCCGACTGGCTACGGATTGAGATTTCAACATCAAGCTACTTACTGACTGAAGGCCACCGAGTCCAGAACAAGCTTGATAACGCCATCGAACCATCCTCAGTTAAAGTGCACGCAGCTGTCCATGCTTGGTTGCTGGGTTAGCCGTTTATAAATATAATGTTTACTACTCATGTCGGAATTGTTCGGTTGTCGGCAGTCTAGCCAGGCACAGAATCCGAGGTCGGTTACTCTTAAGTGCTCTTGCCCCTGGGCTTGTGTCAGCTAGCCCAGCTGCCCATTTACTTTCAGAGGGCGAAAAAATAAAAATAAAATAAATAAATAAAAAGCTCGGCTGCTTGCAGCTTAGATTGTGAATACCATATTGGTCCAGTTCTCTATTCCGTGGCATTCCAAACCAGCCGGCAGCGGCCACGGCAGAACCCGGGAAAGTCGCTACGGAGAAGTTGTCTCCCTGGATTGTGGCTGCGAATAGCTCTCTGCAAATGGCAGGTGTTCACTTCGGGCGCAGAGCGTGCCGCGTTGCCGCGGCAAGAGGACAACAAGAGGCATGCGGCTTTTGCGCGAAAAATGTCTAAAACGGTGTTCGCTTTGGGCCGTCCACCCGTCTTAGCCGCCCCAGAGACAAACGAGAGGGACGGAATTGTCATTGCAACCCTGGTTGTGAACTGCAGATGCTTATCTCGGCACAATTTCATGCACGATATTTTATTGCTATCAATTCTTGCTTTGAGTGGGCTGCTATATTTGTCACATAGCAGCTGGCATGATATCTAATAATCGCTGTGCAGAATTGCTGTAGAGCGCATTAGTCTCGCCTACCTGACCTTGGCTTCGCAGGAAAAGAAGTTTGCTGGTAAAGTTGGACCCTGATCGGCAAGCTGCAATGCACCGCCTTTTGCCGTCTCCCTGTCGGGTTGACCCATGAAGACAAAATCAAAGAAAGAAGAACAATTAAACGTCTTTTTATGCTTTCATGTTCTTGCAATTACATACCTCTTAATAGCCACGGCACCTTACAAGGCTCTGTCATAGTAATCCCAGCCTCAAAAAGAAAAAAGGAAAAAAAAAACACGCCGGCGGAGACGAGGAAATTAAAAGGAACAAAAATCTTGGATAATGATTGACGCGATCGGATACAACCATGACCACGTCACGATACGGGGAAACAGTCGCGAGATCCAGAGAGGTTTCCCCTGTTTTCACACCCGTCAAAATGATGGTAATTTGGAGGCTACCGAGTAGGAGTTCATAGTTCCCATGCCAAAAAGCACATGGCGTTCAAGCCACACTCGTGGCTTTTTTTTTTTTTTTTTTTTTTTTTTTTTTTTTTTTTTTTTTTTGGCGCACTGTCAGGCTGGGAAGGCGGTGAGCATGCATAGTGGGACACGAGGCGGCAGATGCTATCGATATTGGCGCTAGCAACAAAAACAGAAAAAAAGAAAATAGTTCCACCACAAGACGCGGAGCTCTGAGACCGATCGGATCCTCATTTGCGCCCGCCAGCCTTGCCAACGAACTGCATCATTTGCCGTGCAATTTCCAAGTCTGTGTTTAATTGCCGCCTCGAGAAAAGTGTCCGCGATCTCGTGGCTTTTTCCCAACTAGCGAGAAAAATCACCAGATAGAATGTCTTCCGACGAGGCGTCCACAATAGCCCAGGCTAAACCGACCGGCCCTACCGCCGCCCCCAGCGCCTCCAGCTTGGGCATGCGGAAAAATGGTCAGTTCATCTGCGGGGAAGGGCGAACCAGTAGCGCTTCTTGACCACTCATTATTTCTGACACCAAGAAACATGACAGGCAAGAACTGGCACGCGCCTCGTAAGCCGTTCAGGCCGGGGTCGGGTTTGACTGCGTATGAGAAGCGCGCCAAGGAACGCGTTACCATGTCGGCCATCAAGACCAAGGAGAAGGAGATGAAGGAAGAGAAGGAAGCCGAGAGACAGGTGAGCATGGGTTGGATTTTGCGACAAGCACCCACGGACGATTTACTGACTTGCGGAATCACTAGGCACGAATCAAAACGATCAAAGATAGGCGAGCGGCCAAGGAGGAGAAGGAGCGATACGAGAAGATGGCCGAAAAGATGCACAAGAAGCGTGTGGAGAGGTTAAAGAGGAGGGAGAAGCGCAACAAGGTGCTCAACTCGTGAACGACGACGAACCTCACTTCGAGTTCTCCAGCGCCGCGCTGGCGCCATTCGGCGGTACATCTGGCCGATGCAATGGACGGCAGTCCTGATATGCTTGGTCGGACACCGGATACGTGCCCCAGGACAGCAAAGGTCTCTGGGACTGGCTTCAGGGCAATATCCTCGTTGGAGATGGGATTTACAGGTTCGCGATTGTGGCAGAGGAGGAAGAGACTCAGGTTCACGGCACTTTCCGCTTCTTGGCCTTTGACACCAATAGCACATGCCTAGGAGAAATCACAGGGAGGATTGGGGCTGCATTTGTCCGCGGACAGGCCGATAGGGAGGATACGACGCCTGCCCACAAAGTGGTGTTTATTATACTGTCTATCCCGGGTCACAGTGGTTTTTGGGAAGACACACTCAGTACGAGAGCAGACCACGAGTCAATGGCTCCGGTTGTTGCAAATAGCTAGGCGGCGGGAGTACATGCAGAGGTTGATGGATACACCGCAAGTCTTGATAGCGAATTGCAAAATGGCAACAGCGCGAAAAGCATGATTATGATCACGAGAATTTGGAATCATCCCCAATCAAAAATGAGTTGGTTAGCTGAAAGTATAAGGCGTTGCTTTTCTGCGCTAGGCATGTGCATCTAACCGAGACACTGAGAATCCGACGGAATCGACCAATCATTCGCGTAGATTGAGACCAACGTCGACCTAACCCCTCCCTTGAACGCTGGCACCAACTTTACTTCTACTAAGCCTATTCGCCCAACCGGCGCCGAGGCAAGGCGCCTCCACAACACACCGCTCTTCAACAACAAGCGAACTCTTTTTTTCTTCTTCTTGCCCCCACCGTCTGAACGCCAGCTACAAGCGTCGTCGGCCCGAAGGGCAATGTCCAGCCATGGCGCTCTCGCAGAAGCGCTCAGCCTCAGGCACTACGCGCCTCCTGCAACGACGTCAACGTCTCCTCCGAACAAGGAACACCAGCATACCCGGCCCAGACATCAGATAAAACGATCGATCACGGAACTTTCGGCGCCGATACGTAAGCACAGGCACAGCCACTCGCTTAACCGGCGGAACGATGACAAGGCTTCCATACCTCAATCAGCCGCGCCCATGATGCAGCTCGGCCAGCAGCCGGGGATGCTTCAGGCCCGGCCGTCGTTTGACGGCGCGCGCTCTGAGGGCGTCACTCCCTACAATCTCAGTCCCAACCCCAGCCGGAGGCCTAGTATCATGGGCGGAGTTGGCGAAGACGGTGCGCCGGGCTCTCGTATGCCCATCTCGTCGGCGGCTACCCCGGAGCGGAAGTCGATGAGGCATGAGGATCCGGCCGTAGAGCGGGCGAAAGCACTGGCCACAACTAGGTATGTGTTCTTCGCCACATCTAATGGCGTTGGTGATTCTTTATTGCAACATGGCATCATTCTAATCAATCTGTTGTTGTCGAACAGAGCTTTAAAAACAGCCGTGGAAGACCTTGCATCCTTGTCTTCGGACGCGTCCCATCGCCTCGATGAAACCTACTCATCCATCTCCGACAAGCTGGACACCCTACAACGCACAGTCGCGGACCTCCAAGAGCTCACTGGCATGTGGCGCGAAGGCTGCACGACGTTTGCCCAGGAGGCGAGGGACCTGGTCGACGACGTGAACAACCAGATTGAGGGACTCGGCACGTACGAGCCGCAGCGGGCACGCATAGAGACGCTTCAGTCACGCATCCATGACGGCCGCGAGCGCATCCAGGGCCTCAGCCACAGGGTCGAGGCCGTGAGGGAGCGGATCGACGGCTGGGAGCGTGCGGACAGGGAATGGCAGGAGAGGACGCGCCGTCGGCTCAGGACCGGGTGGATCGTCATGTCGGTGCTGGCGCTGGCGTTCCTCCTACTGTGGGTCTTTGTGGAAATCGTAGTGCCGGAGGATGCTCTCAATGCCGTGGAGGCTACTCCGACCACTGAACCCCCACCATGGGTACAGGCGGCTTTGGAAAACGGGGTCGTGCCGGAACCGCATGAGATCGGGACCGTGGCAGGAGATGGTATCACTGCGGGAGATCGACTGATCAGAGCCCTTGATCATGCTCTCGAAGATTCGCGAAACAGTTCTGACGAGGGGCTGCGGGTGTTCGATGAATTGTGAATTAGTAGTGTAATATTGTTGTTCTACCCTGTAAATAACTGTCTGCTTGTCTACATATGCCGTAGGGCGGACCTTAATTATATGCATACAATGCTCTGGAACCGTCTGTGTTTGAGCATTATGATATCCGCATTGTGATTCAATGACAGGCTATGACAGTCTAGTTAAAAGTAACTATTCTATCGTCCAAGTCCTTAGGCTCTTGTCTTACGGGAATCTGGCTCAACACAACAGTAAATGAATGCAAAAAATTTGGCGCTCATATGATATTTATAGGGCTGTATGCTTCAGTGCAACCTCTTCTGTGACAGTAACATGCAAACATGGTAAAAAGGAGCTTTGGGGGCCAAGTATCAGATATCTATCCATGACTCCTGAATATTGCAGTATAGATCATGACTTTCGACATTGTCAGAAGCGGTGGTGCCATGTTGATTCACAAAATCCTCCGGCATTCCCCCTACATCCTTCCTGCTTTGAAATAGTCATAAGTATTCATTGGCTGTCTGCGGTCATGGCAGCATACTCTCTTGAGGTGTGTAACAACACAAGTTGCTTTTATAGCAATTGCTGCTAACTTTATGGTTTTCCCATTATCCCACATGCTCCACAAACTAGCAAGGCCATACTCAACCTAAATTAGGTATGTACATACATATTTACAGAAATCATGTTCCTTTGTTTACCGGCCCTGTTCTAGATATTGCAACGCTACTTTGGATAGTCAGTATTTCCGGGCACAAGGTGCATAATCCCATTTTGCCTTGGATGAGCGTTGAAATGGCAAGGCTGAAGCCGCCAAGCTGAGCAGTTTAACTCACTACCTACATGTTCAAGGCATCGTAAATGCTTTGCCCTCACTCATAGGTGAATCACCGCAGCAACTAACCCAATTTATAACGGGTTCACATCATATTCACCACTTGATCTGGGCAAACTCACTCCGGATAGCTCTGCCTACTTGCTCCATCTTGGACCATTGCGATGAGTTGTTGATGTGCTATCTTATGTTATCATATCACAGATAAGCGATGCTGACCTTGGCGCAGTCAGGGAATGCATTCAGTCGACACAGCCCCGTCACCACCACCAAAATGCTGTTGTTGCCTTTGCGGACTTGCATGTGTTGGTCGTATACAACCACACAACCACATCTGTCTCTTACAACAAGTCCCCTTTCAAATACAACCATTGCCCGGGTTTGGTTGTCATCTCATCACTGCATACCGATCAAGTGTGTACATCAATTAGTAGCAAAGTTAATTCGATAGACATCATTTCAGACACCATACAATCATTCGGCACAGTCGTGGCCTCATACTACGACAAGTTTGTGCCACCTGGGCAGGACATCCTATCACCCACGACGCTGACAGTGGAGGGCCAGGAGATCCACGCCGCAAAGCCAGATGCACGGCTGCTGTACCGGCTGAGCTTGGGAATAGCGACGCTTTCTGAAATAACCACCGAGGTGCAGCTATTACGTGTCGAGCCCAGCAAGGGCGGCGGCGACTCATCCGAGCGCCAACGCCATATATACGACCTGAAGCACATGCGGTCGACCCCCGGTGGGTTTAAAAAGGTGCCGGCAGAGTCGCCGATGTATTATATCCAGCGGGCTAGCAGGATCGTCCCAGAGCCAGCGGCAGTAGGCTTCAAAAAAAAGCATTCGTTGATGGGAGGAAGTGCCGAGCAATTGATCGTTGTGCCTGTCGATCTCTCGGGCAAGGCCAGCAAATTCGGTATCCCGACGTTTGTTAAAAACGCAGACGCCGTTTTCGTCAACAAAGGGCTTGAATGGTTCAATACCCGGGGCGAATCCATCGCCGTCATGCACTTCGGTACCAAAGATGACAGGCTACACAGTTTGGTCCTGACGGCGTCACTGCCTCGCGCGCAGTTTGAGATGCTCGTGGCCTTGTGGTGCTGTCATGTTTGGGAGTTTGGCGTTGCCAATGCCGAGAAGATCCACGAGGGGTCTGCTGGATGTAGGTACCCGGATTTGGGACAGGAACTGCTAGTAAGACTGTCATAGCTGACATTTGACATGTGATTCTAGTGGCAAGAAAGCTGAGGCTAGGTCAAGAGTATGGATACAGATGGATGTCAGGACCAGGTATGTCGCCTTTATATGGGATGATTCCTGCTCACAGAGAGCACAGTTGAGATACTTGCTGAAACCCTTTTCCAGCGGGAGGCGGGGGAGCAAGTGCGGCGTTCTGATGAATCGGTGATTGGGTCCAGGACAGACACCTCGGGCAAGAAATGTGGCACCCCGGATTCAAAAATGACAGAAAAGGCTTTATTCTAGTCAGGGGTGTACGAGTACGAGCGACCAGAGTCGCTAGGATGCTACAATCTGGCCGGAAAAAAGATGTTGTCTGAGAGAGCAAAGAATCGAGGCGGATGTAGAACTAGCCTTAATCCGTGTAGTTGGTCAAATATGTATTGGGTAGCGGGGTATTATTTGCAACTAAATATCCGAATTGACAAAAAAAAAAAAAAAAAAAAAAAAGCATCCAGTTCAGCATTGCTATAACTGAGGCATTGGCGTATGCCCAAATGTATGTGCTTACGTAGTACCTCACCTCGATCTCGACAGTCAAAGATTAAAGGCTATTTCTATTTTAATACAGCCATGATATACCGGCACATCGGGTGAACCTCAGCTCAAGCTCACTTGTTTCAACGAACGCACTCAAAACAGCAGGTTTACCGGTAACTGCCTTACCAGGCATCCCCCCTTGACACCTCACTCCTTTGAGAGCTTACGCGGCACAATACAACCACCCAGATTGCGTGGGAGGCTTGGGGGGATAAAAGTAGGAAGAAGGTCTGGCGGAGCTTGACATGCGATCCTCTGGAAATACGTGCCCTTTTACTTGCCCTTATTGGCTGGCCGCGATCGGGTAGCGCCGCGCCATCCAACTCATCCAACTCATCCAACCTACTCAACCCGGGCATCCGTTTGTATGGCGTTACATTCGCACCCCGAGCCCCAAGCCAGCCAAGCGAGCCCAGATATTTGCGGAGCATGTCCTGGCCTAAGTCGGCAGCTGCTTGCCGAACAGTTCGACGGAGGAATTAGAGATCCATCGATGTGACTTTCGTATGCTAGCAAGGCAATCATCGATTTTTTTTATTTTTTATTTTTTATTTTTTCTTTACATCTGGCGCGGCCCCCAACCGCCATGCCCACCAAGTTGAATAAAACTCCTTGCAATCGCTGCGGGAGTCAGACGTTTAGACATTGGCCAAAGCCAAAGATGCGCTTAGCAAGCGACAAGGAACATCCATGGTGGTTTCTACGAGTACAAAAGCTTGCCGACTTTTTCCACGTTGATGATCTAAAAGCCAATTAAATTGTAAATTTGTTTCATGATGGCGCAGTGTGACGACCTGGACAAGAGACCACAGCCACACCCGTGACCCAAAGGTCGTTATTGTACGCTGTTGTTATTTTTATTTCTATTTTTGCTAGGCTAGCCAGGCTAGTTACGTATGTTTTCCCTAATTTTGTTCTTAGCCATGGTGGGGAAGCAGGGACGTCATGCTTCCCCACCGAGCGCGTCACTTGCATTTCTGCTCTGTCTGGGCTTTGAAATTTGCCAGAGTCATCCATCTACCCGTCCCATGTTCGTCTTCAATTTTGGCTGAGGGCGTAATTACTGGCTGTACCGCACCGGTTAGTCGATGGATGTAGCGTTAGTGAGCCCCTCTAGCGCGATTGTGCGTTGTTGTGTGCTGTGCTGAGGGCATAACTGCGCCCCTCCGAGACAGATAAACAAGGGCAACACATTGGGAAAAAAAAGAGAGCTGACGTCGCAAGCCCCATGCAACAGGCAGGGACCATGTGAGCGGCTGACACAAACTGCGAAGGGCCCCCAGTTAATTGCTTTTCTCTCGGTCTTTTAAGCAGTAGAGATTTGCAGGGTAATGGCGATTGTCATCTAAGAGCTTAATCTGACCAGAATAAAAGTCTTATACTCCCCCTGGTTTTGTGCTATTTATTAGCACAGTTAGATTGTCTTTTGTTCATTTCGGGACATCGCATTCGGGCTCCGCTCCAATAAATCGGTGGTTTCTGACTTTGTTTGTAAACGCAAGGGACAAACGAGACCCTTGCTAGAGCTTGTAAGACGGCAACCTTGCACCTTGCAGACTGCCGGGGCTTACTCGCGTCTCGACCTCAACCTGATTTCGTCTTGCAACGCATCGCCTATTGCCCTGCTGGATTAAGTATCCCCCAGCCCTACAGACTGTGAAGGACATATCTTTTTGGGTACCTACGCACATCCTCAGACTTTGGACGAACCGAAGACACTCCAGGCCCTTGCGCGTCATTACCTTGGCGGATCGAAGCGTTTCCATGCTACCCCGCCACCGCACGCGCGACTAAGAAGGAAGTCAATCCCATCAATCGTCATTGCTCTCGACCCCAAGGAATTTGGGGACGCAGACATCTATTTTCCGCAACCTCGGCGCCATTGCCTTGCTAGATTTGCTGGCGCGAGCCTTCTCTCTCTCTCACACATACAACTAGCATAAACCATGGCATCTTTAGCAGCACCTGAAAACGGCACAGCCGTCATGGAGAAGGAGAACGGTGCGGCTCATGAGAATGGTGTCGCCATGAGCGAAAAGAGGGAAATTCCCGTTCGCACAGTCAGCACAAAGTCTATACCACCACCAGGCCAGTCACTAACCGGCAAACAAGAGCATTGTGAGTCTCACTGAAGCATGCGACGGGAATACCTGCAAAGAGCAATCCCGGACCGAGCTAGGGGGTTTCTGAACATGTTCAAGGGCAATATCATACTAACGAGATTCTCGCATTGGCAGACCTCAAACGTGAACTGATCTCCGAACAAGTCAAGAGAGAAATCTCAGAACTCAACTCGCCGACGGCATTGCGCCGCTTTGGCGCTCCCTTCAAATCAGACCTGGGTGAAGTTTCACCACTAGACTCCGACCTTCCAATCCTCCGATATATCTTTGTTCACCATGTGCGCGAGTTCCCGTTCCTCGACAAGGCGAGGGAGAAGGAGTTTTGGCAGGACAAGCTGCAGGTCTTCCTTGAGTCCTTTGCTAGTAAGAATATTTCGTCCTCGGAGGACCGTCTGGAGGAGACCAAGAGGCGTAAGCTTGCGCTCAAGGCGCAGAAGTTGGTTGAGCTCATGATTGTCTCTGGCGTGCCCACCTCATCGGGCTACGAGGAGCGTATAAGGTTTTCGGAACTCGAGGTTGTGGACCGTGACGCCATTGACACGGGTGTCCTGTCGACCATGCCCGAGGGCAACTACCTCAACGGCTGGGATGTCAACGTGTGTGCTGTCCGTATCAGTTCGACGAAGAGGAACATCAGACATCATAAGCATGCAGTAAGTCTCCTCGAAGACCTTGACGAAGTCGTTCTTGAGTATGAGACGGCGTGGCTATTTTGCATTGGATAGTTGTCTGACAAGAATTGCAACTTCTAGGAATTCATCCTGCGAGTAAAGAGGAAAGGCGAGATGGAACATTTCGTCGCCCGCAGATACGGCGACTTCACTAAACTGCGTAATGCGCTGCGGACAGAGCTGCCCGGAAAGATCCTCCCGCCACTGCCAAAGAAGAATAAGAGCAACACGTCTGCTGCGAGTATTCTGGGTAACTTCTCGCGCAAAGATGATGATGACGACTCCTCGGTGTCGTCCGTCTCAACACAAATGACAGGCAAGGAGGGATCCGAGGGCGGCAAAACTTTGTCTGTCAGGAGCCTTGCAGGTCAGTACTATCGAGAGGAAGCAGGCCTTTTGTGTTTGACGTGAAGCTGACCTTCTCATTACACCGTAGGCCACAGGAGGAGTGCTTCTTTGTCCGGCCGGGGATCACCTCGTGTTTCCACGGATGGTCAACGTAGCCCTGGCCATAAATCAGACGTATGTTGGCTCCTTCGGCATCCTACTGGTAACAAGAGAGTCGCAACTAACTTGATGATCAGACCATACTGTTCCGCGAGAATCAAAGGATCTCGTTGAGAGCCTTCCTGCGATCGCTGCTGCATAACAACCAACTGGCCACCACCAAAGCTATGCAAGAATTTCTCACCCGTGACTCGATAACGCCGACGGATGATGATATTCGGGACATTGTACGAAGAAAGGAAGTTGACGAGAAGCGCATGGAGGAACAAAAGAAGTTCTACGATATAGCACGAAAACGGGCAGCGGAGTTGGATTCATACATGGAACAGTATGTTTATAACCCCAAGACATCCTCAGGATCTTTCTTCCGGATGCTTTTTGTACGTTGTTTACTGACCCCCTCCACAGGTTCCGGCAAGATATTGTCGAACGCAACGGCCTCACTATGCTTTTCCAAGAGATCAAGGAGAAAGAGACTATCCAGGACCTCAGCATACAATACCAAAAGTTTGCAGAATGGCTGCGAATCGAGGTGGCGGCTACCATTTATCACCTTTTCCTCGCTGAGGATAACTCCCCAGAGCTGTTTGCGCAGGCCAAGAGGATACATTCCCTCATGCCATACACGCTTATGAAAAATGCAATTCGGATCGCAAACCCGGCGGCAGTCATGTCTGGAATCCTTGACATCTTCCTGGCGCAACCGTTCGGCACAAGATCGCTACTGCAGCGCATCTTTTCAATGACTCTGAATGACGGCATCCGAAATTTCCAAAAGTCCATCGATGCGCTCGCGGCTAGGATCGACGACCAGCTTTTCGTGGACAAGCTGAAGAAGTTTACTGAGGCCGAGGAGCATATCAAGTTGGCGATTCGCGAAGAGGCCGAGGCTGACAGCGTCGACATAGTCGTGGCAATCCTGCGATCTGAGCTAATCGAGCCTCCGTTGACAGCTGAGCAGATTGGGAGGCTCTACAACGCCTACGTAGCTTTCAACAGCGCCGTGGAGAACGTCGACGAGGAGCTGAAGCAGGGCGCACAACTCTTTTCGTACTTGAAGCAAATGCTCAAGCTTCAATTACGGCAACGCGACAAGGAAATGATGTTGCACCTGATAGAGGAGCCCGTTACTCTTCAGCTGTTCAGAGATCTTTTTACAATATTCTACGAGCCTTTGGTCCGCGTGTACAAATCAGCCAACGTGTACAATAGTATTACGGATTTTGCAGTATTTGTAGACGACACGATACAGGTAGGTCTTGTCCTTGAAGGGTGTTTTTTTTTTTCTTTTCTTTTTGCTAGGATCTTACTAACACATGAACTCTCTTGCAGGTTGTTGATCAGTGTCGCGAGCAAGATGCCTCTGCCGATCCCAACCAGACTGTACAGGCATTCATTGATCTTTGCCAAAGACACGAGCACAACTTTTACAAGTTCGTTCACGAAGTGCATACACACGACAATGGCCTCTTTACGCAGCTCATGGGTTGGATCGAAGGCATTCTGGAGTTCCTTAGGCGCGGACCCAAGAATGGCACTCTCGATATCAACGCGCTGTTCGAGGGTGGCGTCAGCACGGGGGTTGTGGACAAGGAAAAGGCGATTGCGGAGATAAACCAGCTGATCGCGTGGCAAGAGGCGCGCAAGAAGTGGCACCAGGACAAGACGCGGCAGAAGATGGCAGCGGAGGGCGGCGTGGACGGCGCCGTCGGTGTGCCTGTGGGCTTCAAGTCGAGCGACTTTGGGCTTGACCAGATGGACTTGCAGGATATGGCCTACGACGACGACAGCGGCACAGACGAGGAGGACGCCGAGATTGAGGACGAGCTGGACCCTGTCGAGGCCGAGCGCAGGCGCAGGGCCAAACAGCGTGACAGGCTGCGGAGGAGGGCAGGCGAGCCCGAGAAGCCGGCCATTTCAGAGGTGCACAAGTTGAGAGAAAACTTCCTTTCGATGCTGCGGATGGTATTGGCAGAGTAAGAGGATGGTTTGGGGACTAACCTGGACAAGATTGGTTATCCGGGTGTCTTGGGGGTTATGCTGATACTCAGGGTTGGAGTGATCACAATGGCATGAATGTCTTGGTTTCCCAAAGAATATATATATATACCTTTTTGGAGTGGGAATTGTTTTGCACCGGAGTACATCGCGGTTTTATGAACGCTGTATAATGTGCGATATAGAAGGTACATACCTGCGTGGCGTTCCATAACTTGCATCATTCTAATAGTATCATTTTCTTTCGATAACCAGTTTACAGTGATGTTGAGTTGGGCAGTTGTAGATTCTTTTGTGATCTTGTGATGGAGTACCCTGACATGGGAAATTTTTACTGAATTCGGACTTGGAAACTTTTGATATTGATACTAGTGCTAAAAACTATATTTTGGGCTGAACTTTTGTCGTAAATACAACCTTCCATAAAGCATCACTTCTTACAGAGCTTTGCTCAGAAGAATCAGTGAAGCTAGCTAAATTCGATATGCAGACACGCAACAGTAGAATGTCGGCATGAGAAAGATCACTCATCCTTGCATGACCTTCTCATAGATGACCTCAATAGGCATGTAGTGCTGAGGGAGGACGGCGATACCTAGGAGTACGAGGTGTCAGCAAAAGTATAGTCCCTCAAGGGAGTTTGTAACAGGCGGGATGTCGGTAGACAGGTGATGAGAGTCATCAAGCACCCAGCGTAAACAAGAAAAAAAAAGGAGAAAAAAAAAAAAAAAAACCGAGCTCAAACTTACCATCATACCAAGTAACAGTCCAGTTGTCGAGCCCGGTCTCGGGAAAGGCGATCCACGTCCCTTCAGGCGAGCCGACGTAGTTGAGGTAGCTGTTAATCTGCTCGCCTTCGACGCGCTCGACCATGTCCCACGACGACCAGTCGGCCTTGACTCCGTCGGGGAACTCGAGCTGGTAGGGGTCGCTGATCTGCATCAGGGTGCTCAGGCTGTCCGACCCGACCAGGCCCAGCACGGTCTGGACGATGCCGATCGGGCTCGTGTGGAGCTGGTACTTGGGCTCGGTGGCGTTGTCCGAGACATTGACGGGGAAGAAACTGACTGCGGGAGCGCCCGAGAACACGCCCACCTTGTCCTGGAAGACGGACAGGAGCTTGTCGTCGAGGGACTTTTCGAATTTGCTGGATGACGGGTGAGAGATAGAGAGAGAGGGGGGGAGCGTTAGTGGTTTGGAGAGGGATGGAGAAGTGATAATAGGGCGCAAGGCGTTACCTCAAGACCCGTAGGTTGTAATATGCCGTCTCGGCTGATGCCTTTGGTGGCGCGGGTGCTGCGAGTGCCGTAGTGGCAAGGAGCGCGGTGACGATCTGGTTGAACCACTTCATTGTAACTTGAGGTTTGCTTTGTTGATGATCGAGGGCGTGGTATTGGGATTTGGTGGTAGAAGGATGATAGTACAGGGGATCGTAAAGATGGCCAGATGCGATGTGTGGGTGGTTTATATACTCTGGGATTCTGGTAGATATGCACTTTGAATTTTAGGTTTAAGAACAAAAGTGTTTAATATCCCAGTTTGTATGAGTAGAATGGTGATACTTGATGAACTAGTGCAAGCTGCTGCAGTCACTTATACTTCCAGCCTCTAAACCAAGGGCAGGGTCTGAGCCCTATATATATAACCTTTTTTTCCCCTTTAGTTACTCTTAGACATACTTGATCACATGCTGCACAACGTGTTAGACCGTGGCCTTCTTTCTTGGATCACATCACTACCAAGGAGGGCGTCGTGATGAATTTTTTTTTCTCTCCATGGTTACAGTGGTGACCAAGGCCAAGCTTGACCGGGACAAGCGTATGGTGTGATGTCAATCTCATGTTTCGCCTTCCTGGTCTCGATATCCGGAAGTACCCAGCAACCAGACCAGTGCAGAAGAACTTTTTTATTATTCTCAGTATAGAAAGCTTTTCTTGGCCACTATAAGCGATATTAAAGAGACATGGCTGATCGGTTTACCGTTCAATTCAGCCGCCACCAGTAGTTGAAGTGATTGTCGGAATCCGTGTAAGACCCCCACAGGTATCAAAATGCCTTGGATAGTCCTGCATTGTAGGTATTTGCACCTATATTCATGTTGCCACTGGTGACGCATACCTGGATCTTATTTTCTATGTTTCTTTTAGTAAATCCTTTTGTTTTCAAATGTCATCATGTTGACGGTTTCGGTAGTGTCGAACGACCTCACCTGTACTTGCTATTTTCTCCCTACGGCTAGAGACGGCAAAACGGAAATCAGTACATTCAAAGACATGTGCCAAGCTGGGCTCATGTCGACTGATGTTTAAGTGCCGTCTCCCCATTCGTGGATGCAAGCCGCTTCAAGATGACTACACTACTGTAGTCCGATGGGTGCATCAAGAGGGTACCACCAATACGAAAATTTCATACAACAAATGATTTGTGAGAGTTCTAGAAGGCGACTTCGTCGAGTTTCCCGCCACTATTTCTGGGCATAGAAAAATTCATGGCAAGTTCACGGCCATTCTTTCGCTACCAAAGGTTACTCGGTGCAACTTTCCAGGGGCGTTTCCTCCTGTACCTGCAGCCAAGACCCAATCACACAGGACCCATTAGTAGTTGGACTTTTCATCCTTCAAGCTTCGGCCAGGGGCCGAAATGGTGCGGAAAGAGGCGAGATTCTTCTTTTTCGGGCGAACTCTTGTCCCAAACCACTTGGCAATATATTCAGGGGCTATTTTTGGGATATATGGGATATATGGGATGAACTTTTAAATTGCTGATGCAAGGTCGTAAAAAAGGACGAGCCCCGACTGATGCCGTCGCAAACCGTAAATTGGAGATGTGGTGAAGCATTAAGAGGACCGAGACATCGCATAGGAATATACGGAAGTTCGGCAGTAAGCAAACAATCAAGGACTCCAAGCTGATCTTGTTACCTCTTGGATCCCATAAGGCAAGTAGCTATTGTAGGTAACCGCTGTGGATATGACATGCGTCACATCGGCTGTGGAAGCTACACAACATGTAAAAAAAAAAAGAAAAAAGAAAAAAAAAAAAAAAAAAAAAAAAAAAAAAAAAAAAAAAAAAAAACAGCATCTTGCATCCTCAAAACGTCGCTAATAGCGGGATATTGGTGAGTCGAGTTTGGTGTTGCTGGTTGCTGCCTTTACTCGGTGTAGCTTCCCAGCATCAAAATGGTATTTTTGAGAGCGGTGGTAGCATTCCGTGCTGCATTTCATTCTTCAAATCAGAATTATGATTTTTGTTCAGCCGGCGGCACGAAACGTAACTCTTTCTTGCCAGAGCGTGTCTCTTAAAATCGGCAAATTTGACTGCAGCCTGTAGTCCGACGGGATTTGAGACTTTTAATGGTTTACTCCATTGCCCCGGGCGTCGATTTTGTGAAGCATGCACACGAAGTATCATCCGCCCTACCTTCTTTTCAAATCTTGAACTACCGTCGCCTACCAGAAGCCCGGCATTCCTCCCTCTGCCAAAACCCCGTGCTACGGAAATGGGCAATGTCGATCTTTTTTCATGTTCGGCCGGCCCTTGGTATTACCCGTACATGTGTGGCCGGCTTCTGGGTGCGACGTTGCCGTTTTGGGAAGCTATCAAAAGTGTTGCAGCTACTACGTTAATGGGGGCTAGGCCGAACTTGAAATCTTATGTGAGGGTAGAGATTACGCTTGCCTTACAATGCCGACTAACAAAGTGGAAGTATATACATGCTGGATGGAATCAGTAAAGTAGAAAACATCAGACATTGCAAGGCCGCCAAGGTATATAAGTGACAATAAGGTACATATGTATGCAATAATAAACATCTATCCCCAATCGCCAAGTGCGCGGGAACATCTAAACGAGAAGTGAAGGCGTTGTATCTGGTGCTACTGGGACACAACCCAGGACCCGGTTGGATCCAAGGCGTCACTGGCTCGAACGCGATCCGGTGCTTCCCTAAACCTGATATTTGCACAACAATCTCTTCCTGTAGTAGCTAATATCGCCCCTCGCCTTGAGGGTTGTATTCGTCGTGATGACTCAAGCAAGACTTTTTGGTGCAAGCTCCAAGGGCAAGTCCGGCTGACCTTGCAATATCTGGATCCCTGAGCAGCAAGAATAATAAAAAAAAAGGAAAAAAAAAAACACTCTTCAACGCTGGGTTTAATACAAAAGGGCATAGACCGAAGTGGAAGGAACGATAAAAACAGGCGTGGCACTGTGCGCTGCACCTGTCCAGTTGCTCTTGTTCGGTGCCATTCTCAACTCCATCTCAGCTTGACCCCTTAGTTGTCCTTCGTTTCTTCCACTCAAAACATACTCAAAATCAAACCAGACTCTCGTTCAAAATCACCATTAAAACATTTCGAATACCAAGCCATCGCAACACGCCACCAAGATGCTCCCAACCTTTACTCTCGTTCGTGTCGGCGTCCTTGCGGCGCTGGCGACGGCCGTCTCTGCCGTCCCGGCCCCCGAGCCGCAGACTGCTCCCGTCTCCAATCAGTCTCCTGTTTTGCCCTCTTTGGCCTTCTCGCCGCTCGCGCCGCAGGCTTCCCTGGGCCCGCTCCCCCCACCCGAGTGCGAGCCACGGACTCTCTGCGTTAAGGGAGCCAACACATGCGGCAAATGGGAAGGGTAAGCTTCCTCCAACTTTCATTTTACAGGCTAGAGAAAAGCCATGCTCCCTACGGCCTGAAACTGACACACCTTTATCCACACGGCAAAGATGTTGGGACACCTGCCAGCCCTGGATGAGTCCGACCGAGCCGGCTTGTGTTCCTTCTTCGACATTGGCTCCGGTTGTGAACCCCACCGCCGTGCCTATTACCACGCCTGCAATATGTGAGCCTCGCATCATGTGTGTCGCTGGCGTCAACGAGTGCGGAGTCACCTATACAGGGCAAGTCCATCTCTCGCGTTATCAAACCGAGTGTTTGTCAGGTTTTGCAGCTACCATGCTGACCTCTTCCAAGATGCTACGACACCTGCACTCCCTCTCTGGAACCCACGGCACCCCCCTGCCTCACTAACTTCGAGACTCCCTCGGTTCCTCTGATCACTTCGGTTGACACTGTTTCTCCTATTGTCACGCCTGCTGTCACTCCTGTTATGCCTCCCATCGTGACTCCTATTTTGACTCCCGTTACAACTTCAGTTCCAACTTCTGTCAGCGGCAGCCCGTCTGTCGACAACTGCAGCACCAGGACGGTGTGTGTTGACGGAATTGACGCATGTGGACAAAAGTATGGAGGGTAAGAAAACACCTCTTCTCACCCTGATGAAGAACCAGCTTAGATCTCGGTGCTGCTGCCATCCAGCCAACTAACATGCCGTACCGGCAGTTGCGTGCTCGACTGCAAGCCTTGGGCAATCGCCACGCCCTTGTGTTCGCTCAACAGCCTGACCCAACTGACAATAGTCACTCAGCCGCCTTCCACTACCACCGCGCTTGCAAATGGGACTCCGTTAGACCCGATTCTTGATAACTGCAGCACAAGAACTGTCTGTTGGGATGGGATCAACGAGTGTGGTGAGATGTATGGAGGGTAAGTCAAATTGCCTTGGTTTGCATTGCTGAACAAGACATACAAGGCCCTCGTCGACTCTCTAGGCTTTCGACTGATGTACTTGTAAACACCAGGTGCTTTCCTGACTGCACGCCTTGGCCAACGTTCTCCAAACCACCCTGTCCTTCGACTGAGGCCAAACCTACAACCTTTTCCATAATCACCTCACCTCCTGTCGTCAACGGCACGGATATCATGACTGGTTTCACTGGAACCAACTGCTTCAGTCGGACAGTCTGCTGGCAGGCAGTCAATAATTGCGGTATCCCCTATGGCGGGTAAGTTTATACACATGTCTTGACACATCTGGTCACCAAGAGAAAGAAAGAAGTAACAGAAGGTAGCAAACTGACGTACATGCGGTAGTTGCTTTCCCGACTGCCGTCCTTGGCCGACGTTTACTCGTCCAGGCTGCCCGACGTCCACAACAAGCCCTATAGTGCCTTAGACAACCCGGTTGTTGTCTATCACGCGAAGAGGCAGCTCTTTTCGCGAGCCTCGCGGGCAAATGGCTCTGTCGTTTACAATCTCAGTGCATCTTGTCGGGGAGGTTACTATGGCTATGTGGCCATATTGACAAATCTTGGACTGGAAGACCTCGAGATGGAAGCCTTCTTGGGAGATCAATATTGACTTGGGTAAACCCCGAATGTAGCTAAGCTATGAACTAAGGAACTAATGCAAAGATGCAGAAGCTGCGCGTTCATATTGTTGAATATTTACCCGCGTTTTGCAAATTAATACCTCTCTAGTTGTCGCGTACTTTGCAACTTATAATGGTTAGTATCCCGGCCCCGGCTCTGCCGGTCCTTGCGGGCCGGGTTTCCCTGGGGACTCCGCGATAGTTCATGGCTGACAAAGCTTGCTGTCATGGCGACGTCAGCAATGGGAACAGAACCCCATCACTGGCAACGGGCTTCCAGGGATGCAATCTACCGGTAAGCCAGGTAGATAAATATGTTAGGTACGCTATGAGCTGGATGGCTTTGGGCAGCAACTCGACCTTCCTGACTGAGGGAGGGTGTTGAATACGCGGGACAAAAGAGGTCGAAGTCCGTCTTTTGATAATGCATCCATTGAACCGCTTCCAGCTGACTGACTATGCGGGACTTTTTGGTTTTCCAGGACACGACCAGGTAGGGGAGAGCAGCACTTTATCCCGTCATCGGACCAAAAGAGGTGACAAAAAGGCTCTTAGAGGCAATACGGGTCCCCCGCTTATCTTTTTCGTCAAAAAAGAAAAAAAAAAATAACCCACTGACTCAACCGAGGACCTCTACTACGTATGTATTACTACTTGGCGAACCACTTCCCAAAAAGTCCGACCCCCGCGGATGACACCCTGCTAGCTCTTTTTTTTTTGGCAGATAGAGCTTGATGTCGGGTGCGGAAGTGAGAAGGAAACGAGGAGGGAACCAAAACGTCACTTGTGGTTTCGCCAACAAGGGTCGGTGGGGGTCGTCCACTCAGCAAGCCGTTGAATGTGTCTGTCCGCAGCGGACTACAGTACAGTTTAACTGCGTAACAGTGGCGCGCAGCCCGAGCTTAGCAAGCAAGCACTTGCATCACAACTTTACCCCCCTCCTCCACCCCACTTTCGGGAGGACCGGGCGGTGTTACCAAGCTATGCGTACAGTAAGTACTCGGTACTTCCGTTGTTGGGGGGAGCTGAGAGGTAGGGGTGGTCTTCGAGGAGGGGCATTTATTTCCCTCGAGGCTTTCTTCCCGGTAAACGAGCCGGAAGTTTGGCCGAAAACGTGTCCAGTGGTCTGTTTTGACTGGACGTTGTTGAAATAATGTAAGTGAGTTGTCCTGTACGGCAAAAATCGATAACGCGGAAATACCCGTCAAAAATTCGTTGAAGAAAAAAAAAACAGATAGACATACCAACGACAAGTGGCGGGAAAAAACAAAAAGAGGCTTTTTTCTTTTGTTTTGTTCTTGTCCCGCTACGGAATCACGACCCCGCTTTGACAGAGATTCTGCCTTTCTCTTCTACTCTTTTTTTTTTTGCATCAATCTTGGCTTTCTGCTTTTGCTCACTGCATTAGTCGGGCCTAAGCCGATAATGGAGCCAGCAAGAACAATATTTGTGGGCCAAAAACCACGCTGCACGTTTCCATTACGCGGGTTGGGTCGTGGGGAGCGTCTTTTTTTCGTCAGAGGCAAAGACGGGGATCCAGCGGACAGGGAAGAAGGGGTGTGGCCCATGGGTGGCGATCTCTCTCCAAATGCAGCCCACGAAAGCATTCGGCAGCCACGTAGAGCTTGTCTTTTGAGAACATGGCCCGAGGATTAGAACGGTAGGTATATTTTGATCATCCCTACGTTTGAAGAAAAAAAAAAAAGGTACGTGGCTTAGTGAAGAATCAGGTTAAGAGGTGTTTGTCCTGTTCTGCTGGTTTTGTAGAAAAAAAAAAAAAAACACATAAAACATGCAGGACAACAAAGGTGAGCTATGCAGAGATATGTCGCATGTTTTGAAAGGGTTATCCTGCAACACGGCCGACATCACCGGAGTTCCAGTCGGAGCTTGACCCCGGCCGCTTTGCTAGAGATCCGGACAGGGTTTGCAAGTAGCTATCTAGTGGAAAGGCAAAGGACTGTGCCTACCTACCGATCAGGCGCTGTTCAAGAGTTGGATCGAACAAAGCAGAGCAATACGTCGATTTTAATAGCATTTCTTGTTCATTCATTCGTTTCGTTTACGTTTGCTCCTCCTTTGACGTCACCGCGTAGCTTACATGACTTTTTCACTTCCCCGAAGAACCCATCGCAAATCCATATCCAGCTTCTCATACCCACTTTGCCAGGGGGACTCACTTTCGGGGATAAGAATGAAAAAAAAAAAGAATAATGAAATGGCAAGAATAGTAGTTCGGCAGCGTAGCGTAGCGCAAAAGCGAAACTAGCGTGGACCATTGCAGCTTGACCTCCTGTTGTGCTATGCTTTCATTGGCAGCATGTAGAGAGAGTCTTGAGTAAGCAGGCATACAGGGCAGAGGGACGGACGGAACGGCTGCCCCGCCATGGAGCACCCAATTCGAGGTGGGAGGAGTAGGTGAGCTACGACACCCGGACGTGGGAGGTGCATTGTCAAACACTCCCTAATCCTCATCCGCCTTGGGTTTCCATCCCAACACTCTGCCCGACCTTTTTTTTTTTTTTTTTTTTTCTTTTTTTTAATCTTGTAACCTACCTTACCTAACCTTTCTACTTAATCCCGCGTCACCCCTCCATCCACCCATAGTAGATATCCTCCTTTTAATCTCTTTTGGAGTGCTAGACATTCCTCCTCGAACAAAGATCCTCAACATTTCAAGATCAACCTCGAGAGCACAGCTACCCAACGTAATCAAACATGTCTGGCGCAGTGTAAGTCCACTACATCTTACCCCACCATCCATCGCCCCTCCACCGATGAGCTACTTGCCATGCAACTCAACGACTCTTGTCACGATGCCGACGCCGCGAAGCCGACGAAGCCGTCAATGCCCGCGGCGAAGCAACTGTTATTGCTGCCGTTGCCTCCCCCCCGGATGAGGATGTGATTCAGACTCGGCAGCACTCAACGTTGCTGGCGACCTCCTTCGTGACGACCGTTCCTTTTTGTTTCCCGCACCCTGACTGAGTGCCCGCAGCGCTCGCCTCGCCGGCCTCGGCAGGGCTTTTCCGTCCATGAATGCAGGGTCTTCTTCATCTTCAACGTCAAACAATGCTGACAAGTCCGGAAGCGCTGATCTCGGCCTCATCGGCCTGGCCGTCATGTAAGTTGTCTCCCTGAACCTATTACCCACCCCCGCAATTGCTCAAGATCCGAACCGCCGTACTCCTTTCGGATGCCACGGCCCGGGTCTAGCTCGGCTACCTGCCTGCAATTGCTTAGCAAAGTAGGCTGGACCCCGCCAATACAGACGACTGACGGATCGTTTTCTGTACCGCAGGGGCCAGAACCTTATTCTGAACATGGCCGACCATGGTTTCACCATCTGCGCCTTCAACCGTACCGTCTCCAAGGTCGACAACTTCCTGGCCAACGAGGCCAAGGGCAAGTCGATTGTCGGTGCCCACTCTACAGAGGAGTTCGTCTCCAAGCTCAAGTCGCCGCGCCGGATCATGCTCCTGGTCCAGGCCGGCAAGGCCGTCGACGACTGGATTGAGACCCTCCTGCCCCTGCTGAGCCAGGGTGACATCATCATCGACGGTGGCAACTCCTACTTCCCCGACTCCAACAGGAGGATGAAGTACCTTGAGGGCAAGGGTCTCTACTTCGTCGGCTCCGGTGTCTCGGGTGGTGAGGAGGGTGCCCGGTACGGTCCCTCCATCATGCCCGGTGGCTCCGAGGCTGCCTGGCCCCATATCAAGGACATCTTCCAGAGCATATCCGCCAAGAGCGACGGCGAGGCATGCTGTGAGTGGGTTGGTGACGAGGGTGCTGGCCACTACGTCAAGATGGTTCACAACGGTATCGAGTATGGTGACATGCAGCTCATCTGCGAGGTTAGTTCATCACTGTTGTCGTGACGGTTGCCGTCTGCCTGCAAATGCGCGGTGGGCAATATATGCCGGTTTTGCCAAGCCCGGAGACTGACAATTATTGATTGTGTTTAGGCATACGACATCATGAAGCGTGGTCTCGGCATGTCCAACAAGGAGATTGGCGATGTTTTCACCCAGTGGAACAAGGGTGTCCTCGACTCTTTCCTGATTGAGATCACCAGGGACATCATGTACTTCAACGACGATGACGGACTCCCCCTGGTTGAGAAGATCCTCGACAAGGCCGGACAGAAGGGTACCGGCAAGTGGACCACCATCAATGCTCTGGACCTGGGCATGCCCGTCACCCTGATCGGTGAGGCCGTCTTCGCCCGCTGCCTGTCAGGCATTAAGGAGCAGCGTGTCCGTGCTTCCCAGAAGCTTGAGTACATTGGCCGCACCAGCTCTTTCGAGGGCAACAAGGAGCAGTTCATCAAGGACCTCGAGCAGGCCCTTTACGCCTCCAAGATCATCTCGTATGCTCAAGGTTTCATGCTGATGCAGGAGGTACGTCCAAAGCCGGGTTTCCACTGGACATTCCAGATTCCGCTGAAGTTTTCTGTTGTTACTGACACTGGCTGTTTGAATCATTATAGGCCGCCAAGGAGTACAACTGGAAGCTGAACAAGCCGTCGATCGCCCTCATGTGGCGCGGTGGCTGCATCATCCGTTCCGTGTTCCTGAAGGACATTACCTCGGCCTACCGCAAGAACCCCGACTTGGAGAACCTCCTCTTCGACGATTTCTTCCACAAGGCCATCAACAACGCCCAGCCCGGGTGGCGTGAGGTTGTCGGCCGTGCCGCCTTCCTCGGTATCCCGACCCCCGCCTTCTCGACTGCTCTGTCATGGTTCGACGGTTACCGCACCAAGGACCTGCCGGCCAACCTTCTCCAGGCCCAGCGTGACTACTTTGGTGCCCACACCTTCCGCATCAAGCCCGAGTTTGCCAACTCCAAGTACCCCGAGGGCCAGGACATCCACGTCAACTGGACCGGCCGTGGTGGCAACGTGTCGGCCAGCACGTACCAGGCGTAAGTTGAGGTTGGAGAATCAGGGGACGAACAAGAGAAAACAAACAAACCAGAAAAAAAAAATGTAGGAAAATATTCTGGGATGGGATATAGGTAGACGCCACAAAATCCTTTAGAGGCACGGCACCCAGTCAATGATGAATGTCCTTTTTCGCAGTTATTGATTGTGGAGCTTGGCGATGCTTGAGTAGAGTGTTGATATTTTGAATGAAATTATGATTTGTATGAAAGTTCAACGCTAAAATCTTCTAAAGTTAACTTTTATGTGTTGCTTAGTGCTGTGAACAAGTCAGAAAAAAACATCACATGTATTGCAATGGGCATTCCCGAATTCTGAAATCAAAAAGAATGATGGAGTTGAGAGAGTAGGCCAAGGCGTGTTGAGATGATGCCGGTGGTGAGGAGGAAAACGAACGAGTAATGGACCCGCTTTCAATTGCTCTATACCCACTTTTCTCAGGCGCGTACACGAAATTCCAGGCCCGCGAAACCTCAACCATCCATCGCAAAGCCGCTCCTGCGAACCCATCGCGACAGCTACTCAGTCAGCTCTACCCTACCGATCAGTGCCTGCATTTTCTAGCTGCGAAATAGCTTGGAAGCCGAGGCAATTTCCCGATTGAGCTGGAATCGCATTTGGCGGCGGTGTGTTAAAGTCTGTCAAGATGAATGAGCAAGGCCCTAGCCAGGGCGTGGCGGACCAGTTGGTACGAAGCGCAATAATCGTCCATCTCTCATAGCCATGGCATCTTTGTATTGACAATTTTGTGAACTGATAGCTCCCCCACCTGCACCTCATCAGCGTGACACGGTATCCAGTGCTGCACAAGCTCGAGCCGCAAAGGGCGATCGACTTGCTCATGCAAGCGCCCAAGATTGCGCGCGACGATGCTCCCTTTTGCTGGCAATACCTCGACGGCCCACAGGACGGTACCGTTCACTTGATGTGGCAGCCTCTTGCGCGCCTCGGCACGGACATGGCCAGTGATGGATACATCTGGAACGGTCCCGAGATAATGTACCAGCACGATCTGGGCAACGGTCTGGTATGCTGACAAGCTTAAACTCCCCTCATCCTCCATGTGCTCTCTACCCTAGCCACAGGAGCTAATATGGCATGCGCACATGTCTCCAGACCCTCGAGCACTACCATTACAAGGCAGGCTTCAAGCCCATGGAGCCCTACACAATGCACTCGAGGCGCCGCTACCGCCTTGTGCCCTCATCCAAGGTGCCTCACGCGAACCACCCGCCTGTCGACCCGAGCCTCTTCATCGTCGCCTGGGGACCCAGCGAACCTCACGACCGCATGCCCTCCAGCTCTGTCCCTATAGATAGCCGGACCACCTACATCATGAACTTTCGTACCCAGATGCAGCGCGCGGGCCCGATTGCTCGCAAGGATTTTATGTTGAGGGACCGTGGAAACTACCCGCAGATACCGTTCCGTGGCTTTCCCCCGGCCCCGGGTCCGAGGCAGCCGATGCCACAGACGATGGCATACCCGCCCGCCCACCCGCCGACGACTAAGCGAGGCGCCAGGGCCCAGCAGCAGCAGCAGCAACAGCAGCAAGCGCAGCAGCAACATCATGCTCAACACCACCCGCAGCAGCCGCACCACCCAGCGGCGGGGCCGCACTCGGCAATCGAGTACGAAGACGAGGAGGATACCTCGCGTGGCGACATCTTTGACAGCCTGACCCCACGCGATGTGAGCATGGCGAGGTACAGGCAGAACTACGAGTTGATGGAAGAGGTTCTCTGCTCGCCATACCGGATGGGCCAGATCGTGATGCCGGATCTGGGACTGGGGCTCAAGGGCGAGCTGGCGGGCCTCACGGACGGGATCTTTGAGGCTCAGGGCGAGGGTGCTCACAAGATGGCGCCCAAGAAGCCCTACGTCGGAAAGCTGGATGGTGAACTCGCCAATCAATTCCGAAAGAGGGTGGCGGAGCAGATTGAGGCTACGCAGACCGAGATCAAGGCACTTGAGGCACAACACGCCAAATTGATGGCCGAATTCGAGTCTGGAAAACTGCTCATGCGCGCCGAGCGCGACCTGCGCGGCGTTTCCAAGAACTCGGATTCTGGTTCAGGCGGGGACTTTTGGCGACTCGAAGGTCGAGCCGACGGGATTGCAGAGGATGGATCTGTATCGCTGGGCCGCGGAGTCGACAGCAAAGACCTTGACCAGGTTGTGGCTGAGGTCGAGGCTCGTATTGGACGCAAGGCCGTAGCTGTGCAGGACATCCGCAGAGTCCAAGATGGTGGCTACCAGGAGCCTGTTGCGCCGCCTCCTAGAGCCGAGCCCGATCCCGTTTTGGTTGAGGCGCAGCAGCAGCAGCAGCCACTACTGGACCCCATGCTCAACCACCCTTCTACCTCTGTCGGACCTCCCGCGGCGTCCTCGATGTCACGGAACCCATCGCATCCTGGATCTCAGCACAGTGGTGTCATGGTTGGCGACTCTGACGTTGATATGGGTAACACGGCCGCAGGGCTGCTGGACCAGATGAACCCGTCAGGATTCTCAACCACATCTACTCCGGTCAACAACTTCCCCACGCCACAGCCTCAGCTATCTGCCGCTCAGTCCAACGCGGGGACACCTGCAAACGCCGGCATTCCGTCCCCTCATCCGCCCCCACCGCCACAGCAAGCAGCCCCCAGCACGTCGCAGGATGTCGACATGGGTAACACGGAGACCCCAGCAAACAAGGAGCCCACTCCTCCGATGGCCCCTGACCAAGGCACAGGAAGCGGGGAATGGGTCGTGGTACCCAAGAACGCGTCAGATGGCGCCGGCGGTTCTGGAGCAACAGGCCCGTCTCCCAATGGAGGTGCCGGCACTCCAGTACCGGCGGCGGGAGGAGCCGCTGGCGGTACCTCAACCGTGGGCAATCCCGCTTCCGGGGCTCAACAGCCCCCGACGACAACGGCAGCAGCCCCGGCGCCAGCCCCAGCAGCGCCGACACCCAACAAGCCCCTGACCCCCGGCGACTTCAGCAATCTGGGCGACCTGCCAGGTTCGTCAGAGTTCGACCTCAATATGGAGATGGAGGACTCGGCCTTTGGCGACGCGTTCCATGGCGTCAGCGAGTCGCGCGAAGGGAGCGGAGACGTCGGCTCCGGCATCTAGGAGGATTCGGGGCCGCATGTTGACCTCCTCTTCTTGCGAGATTAGGGAGTTGGAGTCTGCCGAGTTGGCGATCTTTGTAGACGAGGTGTCGTGATGGGCATGGTTACTTTTTTTTCTCTCTCTTTTTTTTTTGGTGCAAAAAGTGATGTATCAGTAATTCGCTCTATTCACGTCTCGTCATATTGTTGGTGCATTTGCTACTTTTTATGCTACTTTTTATTTACAGGCGTTTCTGGGTGGGTTTGTCGTCTTGGACCCGACCTGCTGACAGTTCTCAGGGTTGCGTCTATTCTTTATTAAATGGGGTGGTTTTGGTGGAGTCTGCTGTGTAGATAACATTTGAAAAAAAAAAATGAGGTTTTTATTTCAATCCATTGCATTTTTTGCGCGCGCATATGACTTGTTTTTGTGTACTTTGATCATTATATTTGCCGTTTGCGAACCACTCTTTGATTCGATGGGTTGAAGTGTCCCGTGCGCTCTTGAATTGCCATCCTAGGAAATGAGAACAAGTCGATTTTTTTCTCGGTCAACTTTGGGCCAGCTTACATAATTCAGAACAAACCTCAACGACATCTACCTTTTTGTTTTTATTTGTCATACGCAAATCATATAAAATTGTAATGAGATATCCATGCTAATTTTCATGCAATGAATGCCGTGAGATTGCTTTCTCGGCGGCGGCCATTGTTGACCTGCTACGGCCGCCGGCGGTTACTACTGGATGTGGCGACAAGGTCACGACAGTTATCAGTCAGATTTGCATCCGACGGCTCCTCTGCTCCTCCCGAGCCGAAGACGAGCATCACCAACTCAGACCCCGAAAAAACCCTGCTCACGCTGGCCATAGAGACATCATGCGATGACACGTGCGTCGCGCTGCTGGAGAAGGAGCGCGGCGAAGGAGGCGCGGCGAGGGTGCTCTTCCAGTGGCGCATTACCGCCGACAACAGAAGCTGGGGCGGCATCAACCCGCTGCCGACGGTCGAGGCGCACACCAGCACGCTCGCCAAGATGATCCAGGCCGCCATGGAGGCGCTGCCGCCGTTGGCCCCCCCGGACGGCCCCTCCCTCGCCGGGGGCACCAGCAGCACCGAGCCGGACGGCAGCCTCCCCCGCCGCATTCCGGACTTCGTGTCGGTGACTAGGGGTCCAGGGATGAACACGGCGCTCTCCGTGGGCCTGAACACGGCCAAGGGGCTCGCCCTCGCCTGGGGGGTGCCCTTCGTCGGCGTCCACCACATGCAGGCGCACCTGCTGACGCCCAGGCTCGTCTCGGCCCTGAAGAGGCCGTTTGGCGATGCGGAGAAGGCCAAGCATAAGACCGTCGACACGGAGGCTGTGGCCCCCCAGCCGGCGGCAGCAGCAGCAGAGTCTGGGGACGTCTCGTCTGTGTCCGACGCGGGACTGACGGCGCCGTCAGAGATGAATCTGCACTGGCCTCGCTTCCCCTTCTTCACCCTCCTCGTCTCTGGCGGGCACACGATGTTGCTGCGCAGCAAGAACCTCGTCCAGCACACGACGCTTGCCGAGGTCGAGGGCTTCGCGGCCGGCGACGCGCTCGACAAGTGCGCGCGCGCCATCCTCCCCGCAGAATACCACGGCAAGACCAGCAGCTACGCCAGCCTGCTCGAGAAGTTTGTCTATCCCCAGGGCTCCTCGTTCTTCAACACTTACAAGGCGCCCATGAGCCGCGCCGAGGAGATTGCCACCGTGGCCCCGAGCCGGCGCCTCTTGGAGGCCCGCACCCCCCAGCAGCGGTCCTCGGTCGACATCATCTACACCGAGGACAACGGGCCCAGGTACCCGTGGGCGCTCCGGCCGCCGCTGGCCAAGTCGCGCGAGATGAAGTTTGCCTTTGGCGGGCTCCACGACCAGGTGCTGACCATCGTCAAGCAGAGGGAGGCGGCCGGGGGCATGGACTACCAGGAGCGCCGCGTCCTGGGCCACGAGACCATGAGGATCATGTTTGAGCACCTCGGGTCGCGGGTGCTGCTCTACCTGGACAGCAACAAGAAGCAGAACAGGAAAAGGAATACCACAAAGTCGACTGGACACCCGGCCCTCTTCAGGCTGATGGTGGGGGGTGGAGTGGCGAGCAACAAATTTCTGCGTCTCATCCTGCGCCAAATGCTCGAGGCGCATGGGTACAAACCGGTCGTCGTCTTCGCGCCACCGGTAGGCCTTTGCACCGACAACGCGGTCATGGTTGCCTGGGCGGGCATGGAGATGTTTGAGGCCGGCTGCACGACGCACCTCAGCGCGCTGCCGAAGAAAAAGTGGGCGCTCGACCACAGGGTCGACGGCGGCATCCTGGGCAATTACAAGGACGGTCTGGGCAATTACATGAGCGATCGGATCAATACTGGGGAACCGTCTTCGGAGCTGGTCAAGGGGGCCGAAGAGGTCTCCAAATGATAAAACGTGCATGACCTGAACAACTGGACTCTATGACCAGTGACCGGCGCGGTGTAGGCTCGGGTAACAGTCCTCTATTTATTGGACATGGAACTGGCACTGGGCTCAATTGTATTTATATAAAAAGAAAGAAATGTATCATATGTGTATTACAGGTAACAGTGCCCAGGCTATCATGAAAACGACAAGAACTAGACTAGAGCAGCATACCAAAGGCTTCTGTTTTTTTTTTTGTCTCCCCAGACACTCCTTCCCCTGCGCCCTCCCCCAAACCCTCAACTCTGGGGCCCTAGCCGGGATCCAGCATTCTCTACCCAGCGAAACTTTCCCTGCCTGAGAGATGGCTATTATCCCAACAATCACTACGAGGCATGAGTTACGTGAACCATGAAAAAGATGTCTGCATTGAAGAGGTCTAAAACACCCCAAGTTCTGACATGAAAAACGAAATGTGATATAGTAGTGTATTACCACCAAGAAAAAAAAAAAAAAAACGCCGTTCGCCGTTGCTGGGACTTGTGATCCATCCCAACCATATGCTACCCCTAACTTCTCTTTTTAACAAACCTCGTCAAGTGGCATTACTTGTCGCCAAATCAAGAAGAAACTTGCTGCCCTGTGTACGGGGGTATCAAATGGTCGATGCAGTCGAACAAAACAGACCACCAAGGTGGCCACCAGCAGTTGAACTGATTTGCCCACATCAACAGGCTGCTCTGGAGCAGAAGCTTCTCTTCTGTCCTATTCCTCTGACACTATCAACAGTTCATGCCTTTTACCGTGCCAGTCGAAAATCTTGGAACAAGGCTAACATGGGCCGCGCTTCACATATTAGCCCCCGGTTGTATTCATACATTGGCCACCTGAAGAAAAAAAGAAAAAAAATAATTTGGGCACGAGAACAAAGAGATATGGCGCATAAATTGAAAAGCATGGCACTCGGACATGGCTCTGATCTTTTTCAGAAGCTCATCAACGCGTTCATTCGTTGTAGTGGTAGACCTTGATTCATCCATCACGTGTCAGTTGGCCAATCACACGCCACAAACTGTAAAACAGTTCCAAAAAGCTAGCCAACTCACCTTATAATTCGGCAAACCAGTCGGTTGAAAACCTAACCTCTTTGCCATCTTGGCAAAGCCCTCTGTCTCAACGAGGTGGTAAAAGGCAAACGGTGGGAACATAGCTCCGTCGCGGTGGACGTCGGCCTTGACAAGGAGAGCGGCCCCTCCGACGCCATCCAGGGGGATTTCGTAGTCCAGATTGTTATCCTCGGTTGTCATGTAGGCCATTAAGGCCCGGTAGGTAGCCATCTCCGCGTATCCCTCGAGCAAGATGTCGTCGGGCCCCATCTTAGAGGCTAGATCCTGGGCCGTGCTGCTGTCTTGCCAGTTGTTATAATCGTACGGCCTCTCCATGCTCTTGCCCGTCTTCTCGTCGACGTAACGCTGGAAGCAGTTTGGCGCGATCACGGCCTTGTCGTGCTTGGCGAGATCCTGGATCAAGGATGGTGGGGTCTCGATGATGTCCCCATCCAACCATAGGACCCAGGAGATGGAAGGACCAAGCGTCGTGAACAACAAAGAGTTGCGAGCCTTGGCCATGGCTGCCCTACGGGGCTTTTGGTTCTGCATCTTGTGGCGCTCAGCCTCGTCCTGCGACTGCAGGGGCACGTCAAAGTCCTGACGCAAGATGGTGATACTCTTGAACTGTTTAGAGCTCCGCTGTGTCTTGGTCACCTGGGCCTGGAGAGCGCTCGTAGCGGCATTGCCCTCCTTGTTCTTGGGTAGGATGAAGGCCAGGTTGATCAGTTCGTGCGGGTAGTTGAGCGCGAGCAGATTGTCCCAGTAGCCCTGGTAGAAGCGAGCCATCGGGGTTAGAATCAAGATATCCTCGCGGTTCTCAATTGGATTCGCGGTGGTCGTGACATTGTTCAGGTTGTAACGCGTGACAGGCGGCGGGGTTCGTCGACCGTCGGAAGAGGTAGACTCCTTGCGAAAGGGAGACGTCGGTGGGGAGAGAGGATGGGAGGCTGGTTGAGCCTTTTTCTTCTTAAGGATGTCGCTCGAAGCGCCGGGCGGCCCAGCGAGGAAGTAGACGATGAATATGCAGAGAAAGGCACCGATCGCGAGCGTAACAGGATTCGCTTTCTTCAGGCGCACCGGCCCCATTGCGCGCGCCATCTTAAACTGGGGTGGCAGGTCAAGCCTTGTGTTTTCGCTATGTTTGGACTGGAGACATGTATATCTGCGCGTGCCTTTGTGATCAGAGGTGTGATCAGATCTGTGCGACCGGCCTTTGGGATCCGGTAGAGAGTATAGGTAGTCGAGACACAGGGCCGCTCAAGACGGTCAACAAGGCGTAGAGAACTTTCTAGTGAAGGCGGAGTTAGAAGACAAATGACCGGCACCGGGGTATTTTCAGAAAAGAGAAAGAAAGAATATGAAATGAATGGAAAATTCAACCGACTAGAACGTGAGGCGGCCACAACTATCGCTTGAGCCCATCAAAGTTGCCGAGAAGGACGATAACGGTGACAGGTATCGGAAGTGGTCTTGGCCAAGTCGCCAGTTCGGGTTACTTAACTGGCCTACGACTTCGGTATAATGCAACTTGACAGGGTCCGGTAGTTGGTGGAGTGTGCACGCAGCCAATTGTCAAATCTGCAACTTTTTTTTTGGGGGATCCATGCCTGGCCCCTGAAAAATAGGATGGGCTGAAACCACTACCTATAAGGGCCTAGCCTGGTTCTAGCGCCACGCCGCTTGTTACAGCAAACAGTCATTTTTAGCGTGCTGACAGCGCCTACCTACCCTTCAATCGTTGTGTCATAAACTCAACTGAGCACCCCTATGTAGTGTCTATTGTATGAAGGAACGAACGTATTATACAATACAGTAATATGCTGTACTGAAAATGCTACCTTGGTGTCGTGGTTCATCCGAAATTATTGGTCACTTAATTGTGCACTCTCAAACCCATAAAACAGGGTTTCTCTCTGAAGTATAAACATGGTGGTCGTAATCGTGGCCTTTCATGATGCATTGGACTACGCGTCTAGGTCCCCACTAGAACAGACAAGCTGGATACTGAGTAGAATGAAGCCCAAGAGTGTAGCCATCTGAGGATGCTAATGTAAGCTAATAACATCAAAGGTGATTTTTACTGTCACAGTGCCACCGGAGCTGACCAAAATGGGTGTTCGGGTCGAAATAGCATAGAGACGCCTACTGTTGTGGATAATTAATGAAATCGATGAATCTTTGAGCTGCTTTTGATTGGGATGGATTTCCTCCGAATCACAGCATTTGAAAGCGACAAGGAATTAGACGAGTGTCGCCAATTGAATTGGTATAGGACTGGCATCCAATGGGAGAAATCAAATTATAGTGGGCCCACCCGCGGAAGATACAAGCCACAGGCTTGGATTTCAGGCTCTCAGGCAGAAACTTGGAGCTTCTATTCACAAGGACGCGTGCATGGGTCTGCCTGAGCCAGAGCTTCGGACTGCCTGCGTCAACGAGGTGTACGTCTTATGGAACCCGCCTGAACCTCACACCTCACCATCATCAACGTCCCCATCGACATCACAGCCGCCTCCCCCTCTACCCGCCCGTATCGAAACGACAATACAATATTGGAAGCCCCTCATCTGTAAAAGGCTTCCACTTTTTACAGAGACCCCTAATTCTTTATCCCTCTAAATCTCGGCGCCATCACGCCGCAGACACGCCGCCATGGACACCCTGGTAGCCCGCTACAGCCGCCCGGCTTACCAGCAGAACGAGACCTTCACAGAAGATGACCAGCAAGACCTTTGCGATTCCGTCCCCAGCCTTTCACTCAAGTTTGCCGTTCCGCCAGTAGCACATGTAAGTTATTCAGCTTCATGCGAGCTCTAATTCCCGGGGCCAGCGGTATAAATGCGCAAACAGCAGAGCTAACCCTAGGAAACCCCTTCGGCCTTCAGCCTTCATCTTGGCTCCGCGCAGCAACCGATGACCACGCAAACCCCCACTGCCCCATCAAGATCGCACACGGAACGACGACGCTCGCCTTCAGGTTCCAAGGAGGAATTATCGTTGCTACCGACTCCCGTGCCACCGCCGGCAACTGGATTGCTTCGCAGACGGTCAAGAAGGTCATCGAGATCAACTCGTGCCTGCTGGGCACCATGGCCGGTGGTGCCGCCGACTGCCAGTATTGGCTCGCCTGGCTGGGCATGCAATGCCGCCTGCATGAGCTCCGCCACAAGCGCCGCATCTCGGTCGCCGCCGCCTCCAAGATCCTCGCCAACCTTGTCTACCAGTACAAGGGTATGGGCCTCAGCATGGGTACCATGTGTGCCGGAGTCACCAAGGAAGAGGGCCCCGCGCTGTACTACATCGACAGCGACGGCACCAGGCTCGCCGGCAACCTTTTCTGTGTGGGTTCCGGTCAGACCTTTGCCTACGGTGTGCTGGATGCCGAGTACAAGTACGACCTGTCGGACGAGGACGCCCTCGAGCTCGGCCGCAGGAGCATTCTCGCCGCTACCCACAGGGATGCCTACTCAGGTGGTTTCATCAACTTGTACCACGTCAAGGAGGACGGCTGGGTCAAGCACGGGTTCAACGACACCAACCCCATCTTCTGGAAGACCAAGTTGGAGAAGGGCGAGTTCACCAACGTTACAAGTGCACTGGATTAAGGATCCGATGACTACAGCAGTATAATATGCCTGATTCCAAGCATCGACTCGGGCCTGGGCATGGCACTGGGACAGGATGACGGTTATGACGACTTAACAAAAGTCACCGAGGCTGGGTGTGATGGTTAGCAACGTGATGTTCCGTTGTCTGGTCCCCGTGTGGGCACAGGAAGCCGTACCATTTTCTCGTCTTCCCCTTTGCCCATTTTCGGAAGACGACTGTCTTAACAACATGTACTCAAAAGGATCACAGCATCGTTTACAGGAAAGGGCGCTTGGTGACAGGCGGTTTTAGACAACCCATCTAGCTGAGTATGCAAGTTGGACGAATCATTCTTCAGTACGTCACGATGATAGAATTGCCAGAGAAATTCAGTGACAAGCCGCCCAGGTGTTCGCGGCTATCCTTGACTTGATTCCATAGTGCAAAATAGGTCAGCCAGTACCTACTCGCTGTCATTGCCGTCATCGAGAGCTTCATCTTCCTCTTCCGGTGCATCGGATCCACCGTCGTCTTCTTTGTCATCCCCTTCTTGCTCGTCCTCTTCCTCTTCTTCATCCTCTTCTTGCTCCTCATCATCATCATCCTCCTCCTCGTCATTGTCCTCCTCCTCTTCATCCTGCTCCTCCTCTGCTGCGGATCCATCTTTGGCGTCGTCAGCCTCGTCGTCGACATCCATCTTTGACGAGGCAGCAGCAGCTGCCGCCGCAGCTCCACCAACGACGGCGGTGCCAGCCCCAGCAGCCGCGATCTTTTGCTTCTTTGACCGCGGCGGCGACCCGCCGTTCTCCGCAGCAGCAGCGCCGTCGCCCCGCGTGGTGCTGGCCATCGTGGTGTCGCCCTCGTCCGCCGTGCCGTCGCCGGCGGCGCTGACCATCGAAGTGTCGCCCTCGGCACTGCCGCCTGCCTTCTTTGCGGCCGCTACTTTTTTCCTGTATGACGAGCGCTTTGTGCTTTGTGTTGTATTGAACTCTGTGTGTTGTGGCGATCCATAGTGGTTAGCTAGAACGGCCCCCGCATGTAGCAGCAGTAGCGTAGGAAACAGAAATTTCGGCATGGGCTTACTTTCGAACTCGGCCTCCAGTTGACCCTTCATGAAGCCAAATTCGATGTCGTCCAGGGCCTTGAGGACGTCCTGTGGCATTATTGTCTTTTTGTTCTGAGCCTCTGTGATTTCGTTGGCGCTGATTTGAATCAAACGTTGTCAGCTTTGGAGCGCACGAAAACATCTCTCCGTCTCTCTGAAGCCCAACAGGAACTCACGCCGCCGCCAGATGGCTGATGAATACCGTGGCGCTCTTAGTCATTGCCAGGACTGCGTTGGCCTGAATCTGAGTGTTGGATGGCAGCACACCCTTGGCCAGACGTGTGATGATTGATTTTGGTAGAGCGAGGTCCTGTACGGTTGAACAGTGGCATCATAGCCAAGAAAATTAGCAAAACGCTGCGCGTGTAATAGTCCATGCTAGACCGATGCGCAAAGCACCAAGGATTGAAACCCCCAATCCTCTGCATACCTCGATAGAGACCGCATCCTTGACTGAAGTCTGCGGATGACCACCACCGCCGCCCTCCTTGGCAGCCGGCGCTGTAGAACCCGCCCCCGCAGAAGCTGATGCTGAACCCCCCGTTGCCGCTGCAGCCTTGCTGCTCTTCGTCACCGCCACTGGGGACTTTGACGTCGTCGTTCTTTCCGTGTCCGGCGTGGCCTTGGCAGCGGCCGGTGATGTGGTGGTGGTGGTGGTGGTGGTGGTCGCATCGGGGGCCGTCGCCGCTGCGGCATCTGCGTCCTTAGCGCTCGGCTTCTCGATGAGGGCAAACTTAGTCGAGGATTGGTCGCTCTTTCGCGACGCGGCCGCTGCCGCACCCTGATCTGACTTCCGAGGCATTGTGGACTGTTTTGGGAGGAGTTCGAGCGGGTTGGTTGCGGCGCCGGATTCTATGCCAGGTCTAGCGAGAGATATGTCTACACTGGGCTCAGGGCTCCAGCTTTTTCAAGATTATGGATCCTTGGCGGCTTTTCTTGAAATTGTAGGATATTTTACACTCTTTTTCAGCGGATAATCCCGCCAAATAAATCGCCAGAATAGGTCGACCAGAATTGGTATTGGCTGGTCCGCAGCGGTCGATTTGCTCTCAAGATGTTTGACAAACTGGACTAAATTGTCGGTCGTTCGTAGTGGGGACCCCCAGGAAATCGAGTGCTGACAATCGGCGCGTCACGATCAATTGGGGAACGTCTTGACGCGTAGAGTGAACCTGGTATCCAAATGCAGTATTATGTCAGCATCACCCCGGCAAGCAATGCAACATGCCAATGTCCCCCCAAAAGCATGTCGGTCACCAAGAGATTTGGTTTGGTAGTCTTATAATAGAATGAACATATCGCGGCTCTCAAGAGTGATGTGCATTCATCAAGAAGATTGTCTTCTGCTTCTAGGCTCAGCTCACACACAGTACCGCATTTCCACCCACACGAAAGAGGTATATACTAATATGCTAAAACACAAGTTATGGAAAGACGCAAAAGAAATTGACAAAATGACTTCCTGGACACCAGCTTATACCGCTTGCACCCTGTATTAATAGACGCTCTTTTTCCTAGTTTAGTATACACGCTTGAACGGCGGGACAGCCGCGCACTCCTTCTCATCTAGAGTGTGGCCAATGACTCCACGGTATGAAAGCTCAACCTTGCCATGCGGCTTCTTCTGGTAACTAAGAGTGTGCTTCATCCAGTTCTCGTCATCACGGTCGGGGTAGTCCTCACGGGCATGTGCACCACGCGACTCCTTCCGTGCGGCAGCCGAGACGGCGGTTTGAGTGCTGATTTGAAAAAGTCAGTAATGCATCTTTTTATTGTCAAGAACATGAGGGGAAATAGGAGTGAAACATACGCGCAAGTCAACAGATTCCTCAGCTCTAGGGTCTCAACCAGGTCAGAGTTCCAGATCATGCTCCTGTCCTTGGTGCCAACCTGGCTGAACATCTGGTCGACCTCGTTCACCTTGCGGACACCCTCATCCAGCGACTCCTGGGTACGGAAGACACTGACGTCGGTCTGCATGGCCTTCTGCATCGCCAACCTGACCTCGGCGGTGCTCTTGGGACCATCTGCAGTGCGGACCTGGTCGAGAACCTCAATCGACTCGGCACCAGCGTCGGCAGCGGCGGGAGTGTGCTTCTGGCCGGGGCTGAAGTTGTCACGGATGGTGTGCGAGACAGCACGACCGAAAACGACCAAGTCGAGAAGCGAGTTGGCACCCAGGCGGTTGGCACCGTGCACAGACACACAGGCAGCCTCACCACAGGCGAAAAGACCCGGAACGACCTTGTCCTTGCCGTTCTCGTCGACCGTGATGACCTCACCAGTGTACCTGGTGGGAATACCACCCATGTTGTAGTGGACGGTCGGCAGCACGGGGATGGGCTGCTTGGTAACATCAACACCGGAGAAGATGGCAGCAGTCTCAGAGATACCGGGCAGACGCTCGGCCAGGACCTCGGCAGGGAGATGGCTGAGCTGCAGGTAGATGTGGTCCTTCTCAGGGCCGACACCACGTCCCTCGCGGATCTCCATGGTCATGGAACGAGAGACGACGTCACGGGAGGCCAGATCCTTAGCAGTAGGGGCGTAACGCTCCATAAAGCGCTCACCCTCCGAGTTGAGCAGGTAACCACCCTCACCACGAGAGCCCTCGGTGATCAGGCAGCCAGCTCCGTAGATACCGGTAGGATGGAACTGAACGAACTCGAGATCCTGGTTGGGCAGGCCCGCACGAGCAACCATAGCCATACCATCACCAGTGCAAGTGTGCGCGGAAGTGCAGCTGAAGTAGGCACGACCGTATCCGCCAGTCGCAAGAACGGTGTTCTTGGCGAAGAACCTGTGCAGAGTACCGTCCTCCTGGTTGTACGCAACAACACCAACGCACTCACCGTCCTGCATAATCAGGTCCATGGCGAAGTACTCGATGAAGTAGTTGGTGTTGTGGCGCAGCGACTGTCCGTAAAGGGTGTGCAGAAGGGCGTGACCTGTCCTGTCGGCAGCAGCACAGCAGCGGTATGCCTGTCCGCCCTTGCCATACTTCTGCGACTGACCACCGAAAGCGCGCTGGTAACTGTTGATGAATAACTTGTTAGAAGTCGCGATTCCGAATCAAGTTTCATCAAGTGGATAAGCCAATCTGCGTATTGAACTCACATCTTGCCATCCTCGGTACGCGAGAAGGGGCAACCGTAGTTCTCGAGTTCGATAATGGACGCGGGAGCCTCACGGGTCATGTAGTGAATAGCATCCTGGTCTCCAAGCCAGTCGGAGCCCTTGACGGTATCGTACATGTGCCACCTCCAGTCGTCCTCGTGCATGTTACCAAGCGCGGCGTTAATGCCACCCTGTGCGGCGACAGTGTGACTCCTGGTAGGGAAAAGCTTCGATATACAGGCAGTGTTGAAGCCAGCCTCGGCAAGACCGAAGGCGGCGCGGAGACCGGCACCACCGGCACCGACAACGATCGCATCGTACTCATGGTCCTGATTGCCACGAAAAAGGCAGTCAGTTCAAAGCTGTCCATACATCCATCCATGATATTACTTCGAGATCGGAGGGCCCCTAGGTTCGCGTTCACTGATCCAAAACCGGCAGCTGCTCGCCGTTGAATAAACTTACAATGACTGGGTATTTGCCGCTGACATGAGGAGATGCCTCCTTTGCCCTCAAAGGCGCATTGCCAAATATCCTTGCGGCAGGTCGGGTCGACGAGAATGGCCTAATCTGCCTTGCAGTAGTTGTGCGGAACACCTGGAGAGAAGGACGAGCTATGGTTAGTCTACCCACTGGATGCGACGAGTAACAATCGAACAGAGAGAAGACAGGTAGCCGTTTTTAAAAACTCACATTCCGTGCAGCTCTCATCGCCATTGTGGGCGCCATTGTTGCGGTTTGCTTTACGAATGGCTTCGTTTTGAGAATGTTCGAGTTGTTGCAGTGCAGTACCTAATATTCCTTTGGAGCGACTCCGAGATGGACAAGAAGCTCCTGTGGTGGGTCTTAGTGGCAGGGATCGGACCAATGACTGTGAGGACATTTACGATTAGCCGAGTTAATCCGAAGGCACCCCTGATTCTTTGATCCTCGGTGGCTACTGCACATGCAAAACATGCTCGGCGAAAAGGCTGCGGTAACTATACGACATCTATGACAGCCCTAACAACCCCGATTCGGTGGCTTTAGTTGCATCTTGGATTTCATTTCTTCTCTACTTTCCTATAGAGATCACTACCATAGCTATATCCGAGGGGATCGGAATAAGTGGCAATCGAAAATTGCCTCCCAATTACCCCGATATTCACGTCGTTCCGATCGATGTAAGTGACCCACTTTTTTATCGCCTCTGCCGCATCTCTTCCCGTCGCGCCTCTCGGTACTTACGTCCGTCAACCTCAGTTACTCTCCTCGATAGACGCCTACTTCCTCTTTCTTCCCACAAAGAAAACAAGCAGCCACAATGGCATCTCTCCGCTCTACCAGTAGGCTTTTCGCCTCTGCGCGACCAACTGCTGCGCTCAGGAAGCCAGCGATGGTTTCTGTTCGCTCAATGGCCTCGGTCGGCGAGTCTGAGTCCAAGATGAAGACTTTCCAAATCTACCGTTGGGACCCCAGCCAGCCGTCCGAGAAGCCACGAATGCAGACCTACACCCTCGACCTCAACAAGACCGGGCCCATGGTTCTCGACGCTCTGGTCAGGATCAAGAACGAGCTGGACCCGACCTTGACTTTCCGCCGAAGCTGCAGAGAGGGTATCTGTGGAAGCTGCGCCATGAACATCAACGGAACCAACACATTGGCATGCTTGTGTAAGTGTCAACCAAGAGGCATAGATCCTATACATGTGCTAATGATGAGTGACGACAGGCCGTATTCCTACCGAGGCTTCTTCCGAAGTCAAGATCTACCCGCTACCGCACACCTACGTGGTCAAGGACCTGGTTCCTGACCTGACACACTTCTACAAGCAGTACAGGTCGATCAAGCCTTACCTGCAGAGGGACGATCCTGCGCCTGACGTGAGTTGACACACGGAGGTCTTGGGTTTGAGGCAGAATCAAACTATTGGATTCGCTAACATGACTGCGCGCGTATAGGGAAAGGAGTACCGCCAATCCAAGGCGGACAGGAGAAAGCTCGACGGCCTCTACGAGTGCATTCTCTGCGCATGCTGCTCGACCTCTTGCCCGTCGTACTGGTGGAACTCGGAGGAGTACCTGGGTCCTGCCATCCTGCTCCAGTCATACAGGTGGCTGGCTGATTCTCGTGACCAGCGCAAGGTAGAGCGTCGCCAGGCACTGGACAACTCGATGAGCCTGTACCGTTGCCACACTATTCTCAACTGCACAAGGACCTGCCCGAAGGGTCTCAACCCGGCCAAGGCTATCGCTGAGATCAAGAAGGAGATGGCTTTTGCATGAGAGGTGTGAGGAAGACGGCGATGGAGATTGCGTTGAGGGGTGGAAAACAAAACTGCTACATCCAGTGTTTTATAGGCCTTGCTTTTAGTTCTCCTTGGTTTATAAGTGTTGCCGGAGTTGGTGTTAATACTAGTATAACCCTGTTACCCTAGCTGAATTCGAGCTGTTCCATTGATTTCATCCAGTTACTGTTGGTCTGTACAGCTTCAATAAGAGGGACATAGACATTTTGATTAAATAGACGACCAGGGAACCTCCCACGGCCTTATTGTCTCCTTGAGAGGACATATCGTGACTAAGTACAGGGGGCACGTGACAGCTGACCGAACACATTCAGCTCCTCAGTCACGTGGAAACCTTCTCCACATTTCTATGCATGGCGCATTCAGCAAAATGACGACACGAGGAAATTCTTTGGGGATAATTAATCGTACAGTAGCGATTCCCGTGTTTCGGTATTTCGCGGTAGAAAAAAATGGGGATTATTCAACAGGCCAACGACACATTGCCGAGAAAGATTGCCTCGCACCACATGAATCGCAATTGAACTCTCTCGGCCGGCTTTCATTATACTTCTTCTTCATAATAGTATGAAATTGCGTGTTTAAAGTTCTTTGAGCCACACCAGTTAACCGGCCGGAGACGAGGGACAGGCCTCGTGGCAGCCAGGGCAGCAGGCAGGCAGGCAAGCAGGCAGAGAAAGCCAATAATGCATGCGATGGCAGCGGCAATGAGGAGTCTCCTGGTACCTTCCTCCCGGCCATATTCTCAACGTACATACGCCAAAGCTCGACCCTGTGATGTGTTTAGAATAAAGCACGTCTTCAGAGCAATATAAACTGACCACTCGTCCAATCTCATCGTTAGGTTATCTTTTCTCCGGAGCGTCTCATCTTTCTTCACCTATCGCAAGACAGGGCAGACATCTGTCGCTGAACAGCCCAAGACGATGGGCCTCGTCGGCAGCATCCCCGCCACCAGCATCACAAATGCCGTTTACATATAGCGTTGCCGCCTCATACATCGGCAAGGACCGCCCGTACGACCCAGCAACACATGTCTTTCACTTCAACCCACACCACCGAATACAACCGAACAACAACAAGCGTTTGCGCCCCGAAAGTGGACAGGATGCCTTCTTTGTATCCCGTCTTGGCGATACGGGAGGTGTCGCGCTAGGTGTGGCGGATGGCGTCGGCGGCTGGATGGACTCGGGCGTCGACCCGGCCGACTTCTCGCACGGCCTCTGCGGCAACATGGCGAGCGTAGCGTATGCGCACCGGCCGGCCGCACCGTCTGCCGGACCACAAGACCCGCAACTGCCATCTACATCGGCTTTATCTCCTCCGTTGACGGCCCGCCGCCTTCTTCAGCTTGGGTATGATGCCGTCTGTGCGGACCGCTCCATCCCAGCCGGCGGTTCCACGGCTGTGGTGGCCCTCCTCCAACCCGAGGGCACACTGGAGGTGGCCAACTTGGGCGACTCCGGGTTCGTGCAGTTGCGCGCCAATGCTGTGCACGCCGCCTCGACACCCCAGATCCACGCATTCAACACGCCCTTCCAGCTCTCGGTCATCCCGCCGGGCATCATGGCGCGCATGGCCATGTTTGGCGGTGCTCAGCTCAGCGACATGCCCCGCGACGCAGAGGTAACGCGTCACGGCTTGCGTCACGGCGACGTGCTCGTCTTTGCATCCGACGGCGTCTGGGATAACCTTTTCAACCAGGACATCTTGCGGGTCGTCTGCTCCAGCATGGCGGCCGTTGGCGCCTGGGAGGCAACCGAGAGTGGGACCAAAGTGGCGGCAGACTTGACACCCTTCACGCGGCCAGACATCGTAGCTGCGGATCAAGGGGCCAAGGCCAAGCCGGTTGTCACGCTACAGAGTCTCATCGCTACAGAGATCACCGCTGCTGCCAAGGCTGCAAGCGTGAACAGGAAGCTTGACGGACCGTTTGCCAAGGAAGTCAAGAAATATTTCCCGCGCGATAATTGGAGGGGAGGCAAGGTAGATGACATCTGCGTTGTCGTCGCCATTGTCTCCGAGGGATCGGCGGCGATATCGGAACCCAAGCTGAAGAGCCGGCTTTAGGAATTGCCAGACCGAAGCCTTTGATAAGGTTTTCCAACTGTGCTCCTCATAATTAGAATTTTTACATCATATGCATTGCTTGGCGTTTTGGAACGGAAACAACAAAATCAAATCGAAAAAGAATGAGCTGTCGGTATTTCCAGGAAGCTCACATAGAAGCGCTATAGGGGAACCGTGTGTGGGTTTATTTTCGTATGTATGTTACAAACAAAATCATCTTTGGGGTTGTATCAACGATATAGGCAACGGGAAAACCTTGTTAATATGTGTTGAAATACTTGGCAAATATCTTGCTGTTCAATTTCAGTGCGGTGGAACAGTTTACTACTATGTATTATGAAGCTAACCGTTTGGAATATCTGGTCGACTCAGCCTTGACTATTGGATCTCCCCTGCATAGTACGGCATTACATATAAATACCGTATGCCGTTGTGCAACGGCCGATGCCTACAGATGCGTCTGTGGTCCAATTCAAACATTGGACGTTCTGAGTCGGATTTAGGCGGCCTGAAACGGAACATTCCTAGAAAGTATTTTGGATAAAATGCAACCACCATAGTCGGTAGTATCAGTGAGGGATTTGCCCCCCATGAGGGGATGCTGCCCCGGATTCCCTTTGCAATTTTCTTGTCGATCCTGCTGAACCGAATCCAGGTCGCACAAAGCTAGTGCCGAACGTATGCAGTGTGCCTTCATATATGGCATATTAAGTAGGCCATCCCATCAGGCAAAAAGTAATATCAAAGTTGAGAATGAGTCGGGTTTTCTCTTCGGACATAAATTCCGAATCGCAAGTCAGTAGTCACAATCCACATGCCCAACCGGGCCATTACCAGGTCGCTCTTGTTTCATTGCATGCCATCAAGCTCAACTTGTTGCGACACTGCCTTGTTGGCCCACCCTTTCCACTTCATCTCAGACATCCGATATCCGATGAGGCGCAGGCCACCTATAACTGGCAGCTGAAGTTTACCGGCTTGACCTTAAGTATGGAAGACAAAAGGAGGAAAAAAAAAAAAATCTTGTGATTGGGTGGCCGGGATTTTGGGTTCGTTACCAACACCCGATTCTTTTCGTCTGGTTGGTGGCTACAGGGAATAGAGGCGACAACTAGATTCAAAGTCTATCTCAAGTTCTCAAGGATGTCAGCCGGCCTGCACATATCTACGAAGTACTGGGGCGTCCATATGATGATTTGAAAGAAAAAAAAAAAAAGAAACCCTCACGACCACAAGGGCACATGGCGTAGCCTCGGTGTTTCTAGAAACGAAAGCCGCAACTTCAATCATCTCATAATTCACAATCCACTCTGCAAAGTGAACGTGTTGAATCTCGGGACGCATCGAAGCGGAAGCGAAACCTTGATCGTCACAACGAAGCTTTTGCCGAGGGTGAAGGAACTTCGATTTTTCTTCCCTAGCAGAGATACCATAGGTTCCTTGTTCCGGGCTGCAGTATCGAGAACATCAGAAAACAAAATACCGGGGTATCATGCTGTGCTTCACAGGCTCCAGACGCACGAGGCTTTCCGTGCTCACAGGGACTCTGGTAATTGTAACCGTGTACCTGAGCTTCAACCTCAGGGCCGGACCGGACCGCTACGATCTCGGCTCATACGCCCATCCCGGCCAAGAGGACGGTGGCACTCGGCCTCTATTCGATAGCGAATACGCCAAAGGAGGGCCGCCACCGGCCAGTGAGGGAGTGGCCACACAGAGCCCGCAGTCACATTCGCAGTCGACACCACCGGTGCGGCCTGCATCTTGTCTCGGTTTTGAAGACCTGCAAAACCGCCGGCCGAAGCCTTTCTCCGAGGGCAAGCGGAAGTTCCCGCTGGTGCGCCCGCCGCCGGAATGCCGAACATTCAGGCTCCCGTCCCTCGAGGCGCTGCTGGAGCGCATGAAAGGCGTCATCAAGGACCCGGACCTGTATCGGCTCTTTGAGAACAGCTACCCCAACACGCTGGACACCATGATCAAATGGAAGGGTTACGCGAGGAAACCGGCCCCGCCGCCAGTCGAAGGTGTCGAGCAGCAGCCAGACGTCAAAGGTGAGCTCGGGCCAGAGACGGACGAGGAGCTCACCTACGTCATCACAGGCGACATAGACGCCATGTGGCTGCGCGACTCGGCGTCGCAGATATACTCGTACCTCCCGCTGCTCGAGGCGGACGAGTCGGCCGACTCCCTCGCCAGCCTGTGGAGGGGCCTGATCAACTCGCACTCGCGGTACATCATCACGTCGCCCTACTGCCACAGCTTCCAGCCGCCGGCCGAGTCCGGGATCCCGCCGACGCACAACGGGGCCTACAACCAAAACAACCCGCAGCCGGGCTACGACCCGCAGCTCGTGTTCGACTGCAAGTGGGAGCTGGACTCGCTGGCTTCGTTCCTGCAGATCTCGTCGGCCTACCACCAGCGCACGGGTGACCTAGCCTTCTTTAGCCGGTACCGGTGGATAGAGGCGGTGCGGGCGGCGGTGGACGCGGCGGCGGCCATGACGCTAGGCACGTACGCGGCCGACGGGCGCGTGGAGAAGTCGGCGTGGACCTTTACGGGCTGGACGAACCGCGGCACCGAGACGCTGACCAACGACGGGCTGGGCAACCCAACGCGGGCTAACGGCATGGTGCGCACGGCGTTCCGGCCCAGCGACGACGCCACCATCTTCCAGCTCCTGGTGCCGGCCAACATGATGTTTGCAAAGTACCTCGAGGAGGCGTCGCTTATCACCGACGCGCTGTCGTCGACCACCAACCGCGCCGCCGCGGCCGGCACCAAGCGGGACGAGGGGCTGGTGCGGCTCACGACCGACATGCGGGCGCTGGCGCGGGGGATCCGCGAGGGCATCGCGCGGGATGCCGTAGTGAGGCACCGCCGGTACGGCGACATGTTCGCCTACGAAGTGGATGGCTTCGGCAGCGCGAACCTCATGGACGACGCCAACGTGCCGTCGCTGCTGGCCATGCCGCTGTGGAGCTTTTCCCGGTCGGGCTGGGGCGGCGGTGGCGGCGGCAAGGTCTTCATCGCGCCCAACACGACGTGGGATCCGCTGGCGGTCGAGCGCGAGATCAACAGGATCTACCAGAACACGCGGCGCTTCGTCCTCAGCGATGCGAATCCGTACTTCGCCAAGGGCCCCGTGATCTCGACGGTCGGGAGCCCGCACATCGGGCCCGGTAGGGCGTGGCCCATGGCGGCCATCGTGGCGGGCATGACGGCCTACGACGTGTCGGCGATGAGGAACATGGCCTTGTGGAACGTCACAGGGACCAGTCGGAAAGCCAAGGAGGACGAGATTGAGGCGTGGCTGCAGGAGGAGGTGGCAACGCAGCTGCGCATGGTGCTCGACTCAACGGACGGCAAGGGAGTGGTTCATGAGAGCGTCAACTCGTGGAACGAGGGCCTGTGGACGAGATCCTGGTTCGGATGGGCGAATGGATTGTTTGGAGAGTTGATTTTGAGGATCGATGAGTATGAGAAGCGACAGCCAAAAGGGAAGAGACTGTTGTCTAGAAGTTGGCAGTGATCAGACTAAGCTATGAGTTTTGTTGTTTGTTTGTTTTGGTTTCGGCATGTCAAATATCCAACCAGAATAAGATAGACAAAAAAAAAGTTTTGAATTCGACTGTTCACGGTTTGAGGTGTTCCTCCGACTCTCTCGGTCGGTTCATCCAGGGACGGCATCATGTAACGTCATGAGTGATGAATGGCTGCGCTGAGCTTGGATGGGCGGATGGAATAAGCTGGGCCACAGATAACAAGCAGGCGGGGTTCGAGAACAGGATGCAGTACTATGTACACACCACTGAAGAATCGGGGGCTGAGCTGCCATAATAGGCAACACTCAACCGTGCCACCACTCTTTGGCTTAAAATCTTGGTACAAATGGCCAAATAGAGCCTACGTATGTCCGGTCCAAATCAAATCATACGTTGTGGGCTGCACTTGCTGACACCCATCCCCACTGTATCCACCAAGCCACCCATTTCCCCCGAGCCATAGAACTACAATCTTCGCTTTATCTCTCTAACAATCCCAAACTTGGCCATGGCACTATTTCTGCCTGCTTTTGAGGCACCTCATAATGTCTACGACTTTGCCGCCGACACGCCGCTCGGACTCTAAGGTATTGCTTTTTTTTTTCGTTGCAAGCAACGTCAGCAGTCGTTCATCAAGTCCAGTAAGCTTGGTATTGCTCTACTCTCCAGTGATGTGTGTGTATTTATGTGGCTTGATCCGAAAGCCATAGGCTCAGCTCAGTTGATGTCTCGACCCAAACTTCAGAAAGTCTGGCAGCAGCGGGGACCAGGCCTTTATCTCGTCGATCAGATAGATGCACCCAAGAGTCTGGTTTTGGTTGTTTCCTGGTTGCCCGTCTACCAAAACATTTGATCCATGCTGTTTCCATGTGGGCGCTTAGATGCGGAAGTAAGCTGGGCCTTGCTGGGGGGGTTTTTCGGTTGGGTCCAGTTTACGAGCATGCGAATGCAGAGCACCAATGGAGTGGATGGTTGAACAAGTGCCCCCATCAACACCCCCCCTTGGCGTGTCTCTAAGTAAAGATACACCAGCCAACGGTTTCGATAATCGAGTTCTGTGTCGCCAAACCAACGGTCAATGAGTGAGTCCCGTCTTGTGACAATGCCACGGAAATGAATACAGGGGCAATGGACCAAGTTTGGGGTTTGTTTGGTCGCCTTGTTCCAAGGCTTCGACATGGCGGCGACGAGGAACAAGTCAAGGTGACTCTAGGCAATACACATACCCTACCTCCCTCATCCTCCTGCTTTTGGTCGTCTTACTATGCCACATAATTCACAACCTGCACATTGCCACAGTCCTTCGTATACCATAAGACAACCCGCATGCTTGGTTCTTTTTGAGATGGCATATTAGCTACCCCATGTGTCTTCGGTTCCGACCAACCCTCGGTCTTGGTAAGATAAAGCGGCATTGCGTCTTACTATTGTTGCAACACCCATTCCTATTCCAACTAAGACCTTCATTCCCCTGTCCATCTACTTTAAGAATGTGCACATCCCCCGCACGATCTCGAACGATCCAGGATAAAGCATCTATTCCCCAACAACACCAACAACAACAACAGCAAGAACACCCCAACTTTCTCAACATTGCCATACCAGACACAAAACTTGCTATACAACCGACACCATGCATATAAGCTTGGCTATCCTTGCAGCAGCTGGCCTCGCCAGCGCCGGCCAGTACGTCGAGAAGGACTACTACCACCGCAAGAACTTCTTCGACGCCTTCGACTTTGTCTCGATCGACGATCCTACCAAGGGCAAGGTTAACTATCTGGAAAAGAGGCAGGCCAACGACAAGAAGCTGGCCGGATTCCCCAAGGGCGAGGACGCCATATACCTGGCGGTCGACGACAAGACTATGAACCCGGGCGGGCGCGGACGTGACTCGGTGCGCGTCACGTCCAAGAAGGAATTCAACGTCGGCCTCTTCGTCTTTGACGTCCAGCACATGCCCGAGGGCTGCGGGGTGTGGCCGGCCATCTGGACCTTTGGGCCCGGCTGGCCCAACGCCGGCGAGATCGACATCATCGAGGGCGTGCACAACTCGCCCTTCAACGCCGTGGCCCTGCACACAAACGACCAGTGCACCATGACCAACACGGGCTCCATGTACGAGGGCCACAAGGACCCGAAGCTGGCGACGCTCAGGGAGGGCGGGTTCTGCGGCGCCCCCGAGGGCAAGGGCCAGGTCGGGTGCAGCCAAAAGACGGACGTGCCGGCCAGCTTCGGGCCCGAGTTCAACAAGGCCGGCGGGGGCTTCTACGTCATGGAGTGGACGCAGAAGCACATCGCCGTCTGGTTCTTCAAGCGCGGCACCGAGCCCAAGGACATCAACGACAAGCCCAACCCGGACGCCTGGCCCAAGCCCATGGCCAAGTTCGTCAGCGCCCCCGGCCCAAAGGGCTGCAAAATCGCCGAGAGGTTCAAGAAGCACAACATCCTCATCAACACCACCCTCTGCGGCGAGTGGGCCGGGAGCGTCTGGGAGACGGAAGCCAACGGCTGCGCCGTCAAGAAGGCCGACACGTGCAACAACCACGTCCTGCAGAACCCAACGGAGTACGAAAAGGCCTTTTGGCAGATCAAGTACATCAAGGTCTACCAGATGGGCAACTAAACAGATCGCTTTGACGTGATCTGTAGTTGAACCTAGTGTTCAGCACGCTGCTTTTCTTCCTTGTATATTTTGTTACCTGGCATTTTCACGAGCTCTCTTGGGTCGACCAGCATATGAGCAAGTTCATGTAAGCATTTACGAGGCGTTTTGGGTGTCTTTTGTTTTCCGACTTTTGGGAGCGAGCAAAGTGCATTTTATCAGACATGGGCAGGACCTTTGCCAGCATTTGAAACGGCGTTTTTGTGACTTTTTACGGGTATGCATATTCTGGATTTTGTTAGGCACAAGAAAATCAAATACCCGATCATTGTTAGACTAAACCAGCTAGCTGTTGGAAGACATTATCACCATACAAATCTACATCTTTCCCTTTTCTCCTCTACTGTTTTTTTTTTTTTTTTTTTTTTTTGTTCCCCAATCTTTTTCAATGTTTCATACCATGGCAACGCACAGTCAGATCTTCCCTCCCGCGTCGCATCCCAAGGAACGGCTGATCTGCAGCGTGGGTGGTAAGCATTACTGTAACCAGGGTGGCTTGGCAGATTTTGGCTGCTTACTATAATCGTGCGTAACGTCTTTTTTTTTCCTGTTTCCCCCTCTCCAGGTTGCACCCGTCTCGTGCCGCTTCTCCGCCCCTGCATCTACCTGGCATTCTTCTCTTTTTTTATTGATCGGGCGCCCCTTGTAAATAAATACCCCAGCTCCTTACTGTACGAATCAGGTAGGCAACCAAACCACTTGGCGAGTGAGTCCCGAGATCCGAAAAATCGTGCAGTGCACTCTTCGGGACGGTACTCTTGAGAATGTGCTATAGTGGGCTATCGAACCCGGAACCTAGACCAGATGCCTAGCATGGGTAATTACCAACTCTTGCCCCTGTGCTTTACCTCCTGGGAATTAGCTCAACACTGACGACCAAAGGCAGCATTGATATCGTTGCAGGGATTGGTTGTTTATACCAAAGTAGCTGCTCGACAAACAGCAAGTACGCCTTTTATCCCGACGCTTCGCTCTAGTTCCAGCAAGCATACGTTTCAACACGAGGAACCAAATTAGCCCTCAAGTTCTCTGGGGCGGGCCATTGACCAAAAGATAGTCAGGGCCGGTTGATTAGCCTAATAATGTCTCAAAACTTCTTGAGCCCGCGGATTTCTGCAACAGAACGACAAGTGCGCCAAGCAAAAGACATGCGCACCATTTCAGTCCCGAAGAACTGCACAAGTCATATCACGGAAACGTCCGACAGTCAATATCAAAACTTGTGCTTTGTAATTGTTCTAGTCCTTCTGAATGACAGAAAAACTATTGATAAAAAGTACCGACCCGTCTGAATCCCTTGAAAATGCTATTGATGACCCGATCTTTAGGGTCCATGTCTCGATGTAGTTCAGTGCATGAACTTTCCCCTTAATGTAATGCGAGCATTTTTGTTCGGCAAGAGACAGAAGAAAAAAAAACCCCCAAATCTGTAGACAATCAACGAGACAAAGTCCGTAGACTGGGTAGTAAATACAGTAGCAAAAGATTAACAAAAAATGCCGCAAACATAGCCTCCCTTGAGATCATACATAAAAGCAA